>NW_015506999.1:68867-137447 GCF_001515645.1 Sinocyclocheilus grahami
AGTAAATGCTGCTCCATCTGAAAGCATGTGAAAATACCACATTTAATAACATATTTTTACTCCAAACTCACTTCATAACGTCAGTCGAGTGTTTGAAATAAATCCTTCTGTGAGATGATGTGGCTTCTTACACAGAATAAGGCACACAACATATTTCATAGTATTCTAAGCAGTGATAAAGGCATTGCATTATAAATATACTTTATTTTAATGAAAAGTATAATAATAATAACTCAGATAAACCATATATTGTCATAATCGTGTGTTTATTAGTCACGTTGAATCAATAAAAGCAGTTATATCTTCTGTTTATCCAGCTACCGCTAATAAGCATTTCCTGGCTTTCTTCTGCGAGGCGTATTTGGAGTTTCAGCGCGAGAGCGCCCTCTGGCCTTTGGATGGAGATTTACTGCTGATCACAGAACTGTGCTTCACTGAAAGATACGCATGACAATCGCAGCTTCTGTCGAATCGCAATTTCGATTCCATTTCGATTTATCGTGCAGCCCTACTACAGAGGATCCATTGGTGAGCAAGTGCTGTAACGCTAAATTTCTCTAAATCTGCTCTTGAATGGCTTGAGGGTGAGTGAATTTCCAGCAAGTTTTCATTTTTGGGTAAACTGCTCTTTTAAGACAGATTCCACAAATGCGGTTTGGGATGATGGTGTTAAAGGCCGAGCTGAAGTCCACGAACAGGATCCTCACATAAGTCCCTGGTCTGTCTAGATGTTGCAGAACATAATGCAGTCCCATGTTTACTGCATCGTCCACAGACCTGTTTGCTCTGTAGGCAAACTGAAGAGGATCCAGCAAGGGTCCAGTGATGTCCTTCAGGTGGGCCAGCACCAGTCTTTCAAAAGACTTCATGACCACAGACGTTAGAGCCACAGGTCTGTAGTCATTAAGTCCAGTAATTTTGGGTTTCTTTGGGACGGGGATGATGGTGGAGCGTTTGAAGCATGAAGGGACTTCGCACAGCTCCAGTGATCTGTTGAAGATCTGTGTGAAGATGGGGGCCAGCTGGTCAGCACAGGATTTCAGACAGGCTGGTGTAACACAGTCTGGGCCTGGTGCTTTTCTCCTTTTCTGCTTCCGGAAGACCTGGCTCACCTCTTCTTCGCTGATCTGAATTGCAGGTGTGGGGGAGAGGGGGGTTGCTGGGGGTGTGAATGGTTGTGTGGAGAGGGGTTCAGGGCGGGGGGGGGGTGGGTTTTCAAACCTGCAGTAGAACTCGTTCAGATCGTCTGCCAGGTGTTGATTCTCCGCAGTGCTGGGGGATGGTGTCTTGTAATTGGTGATTTCTTTTAGACTTTTCCACACTGATGCCGAGTCACTGGAAGAGAATTTAATCCTTATTTTTTCTGAATAATTCCTCTTTGCCACTCTGATCTCCTTTTCCAGTGTGTATTTAGCCTGTTTATACAAGACATTATCCCCCTTCCTGTGAGCATCTTCTTTGGCCTGACGGAGCTGTCTGAGTTTTGCAGTGAACCATGGTTTGTCATTGTTGTAAGTTAAGTGAGTCCTGGTAGGAATGCACATGTCTTCACAGAAACTGATATAAGATGTTACAGTCTCTGTGAGCTTGTCCAGATCGGTGGCAGCAGCTTCAAAGACGCTCCAATCAGTGAGGTCAAAACAAGCTTGTAAGTCCTGCTCTGCTTCATTAGTCCATCTTTTTACAGTCCTTAATACAGGTTTAGCTGATTTCAGTTTCTGCCTGTAGGTCGGTATAAGATGAACCAAGCAGTGATCAGAGAGCCCCAAAGCTGCTCGTGGGACAGAGTGATATGCATTCTTTATTGTGGTGTAACAGTGATCCAATATATTACTGTCTCTGGTGGGACATGTGATGTGCTGTCTGTATTTTGGCAGTTCACGGGAGAGATTGGCTTTATTAAAGTCCCCGAGAATGATTAAAACAGAGTCCGGGTGTTGTTGTTCTGTGTCTGTGATCTGATCAGCGAGTTTCTGTAAAGCGGGGCTCACGTGTGCTTGCGGAGGAATGTAAATACTCACGAGAATGAACGAGTGAAACTCCCACGGCGAATAGAACGGCTTGCAGTTAATGAAGAGCACTTCTAGATCTGAACAGCACATCTTCTTTAACACAGTTACATCTGTACACCACCTCTCATTGATGTAAAAACATGTCCCACCGCCGTGTGATTTCCCCGTTGATTCTGCGTCGCGGTCCACTCTGAACAGCTGAAAGCCCGGCAGACTCAACGCGCTGTCCGAAATGGCGTCTTTCAGCCAGGTTTCCGTGAAACACAGAGCAGCAGAGTTTGAAAAATCCTTATTTGTCCGGGAGAGCAGAAGAAGTTCGTCCATTTTGTTGGGTAAAGAGCGGAGGTTCGCCAGATGGATGCTAGGCAACAGCGTTCTGAATCCGCGCTGTCTGAGCTTCACGAGCGCGCCAGCTCGCTTCCCCCGTCTGCGCGTCCTGAAGCGCTTGATCAGCGCAGCAGCTCCCCCGACAACAATGTCCAGCAAAACATCCGAAAACCAGTGAAATATCGGGTGGTGTGTACTTCCGAATGTCCAGCAATTCGTCTCTGGTGAAACTGATTTCAGGGATATATCAGTTGTTGACAAACTAACAAAAACATAAAAACGAGGCACAAAAACGAGATGAGGCATATTTATTTAGCTACTTTTTATATGTATATTTAGGTTTTAATCAAGAGGCAATTTCTATTTATGTACTATTATTTTACCTTTCCTCCATGTTCATTTTTCTTTATTTTAGTTACAGATAACTAGGATTAGGTTAGGGTTTCGGTCTGTTTAAGGGTGATTGCTCCTTTCTTTGTGCTCATTGTGTGGTCTAAAACACCAGACAGTGTTTGTGAACCCCTCTTCTCCTCTTGCTCCCCTTGTTGCCTTTTTCCTCATCATCCAACTTTTACTGAGCTTCATTTGAGATCCTCGATTATTTCATTTGCATGAATGTCTTTCTACCGTTGGATGTGGTAAGACTGCAAACCATAAGAGCAGAGATGTCTTCACTCCTGTGCCAGCTTTCATAGAGGACTATGATAATAACTGTGATTTTAAATGCTGCTTGTGAATGTTCTACATATCCTTATCAGTAACTGGGTGCATGATTCACTTTTATCAGCTCCATATGCACTTTTAATTAACTGGCATGGTCTACTATTTACTCCTCTCTAAGAGTTTGGTATACGATAACAGAAAAGAGATTAGTAATGGATCATTCCAGTGAAGTATTGCTAAGTGAGTTGCTGCATGTCTGTCCAAGAACGTTCTGTAGGTTGTTACAGTAAAACAGCAATGTTTTTATTGTTCCCTTTTAATATGCATGGCGGTTTCAAACATGTTCTTACTGCATTCTTCTGTGTTCAGTATGCTTGTACAAACCCGATTCCAAAAAAGTTGGGACACTGTACAAATTGTGAATAAAAACAGAATGCAATGATGTGGAAGTTTCAAATTTCAATATTTTATTCAGAATACAACATAGATGACATATCAAATGTTTAAACTGAGAAAATGTATAATTTTAAGGGAAAAATAAGTTGATTTTAAATTTCATGGCATCAACACATCTCAAAAAAGTTGAAACAAGGCCATGTTTACCACTGTGTGGCATCCCCTCTTCTTTTTATAACAGTCTGCAAACGTCTGGGGACTGAGGAGACAAGTTGCTCAAGTTTAGGAATAGGAATGTTGTCCCATTCTTGTCTAATACAGGCTTCTAGTTGCTCAACTGTCTTAGGTCTTCTTTGTCGCATCTTCCTCTTTATGATGCGCCAAATGTTTTCTATGGGTGAAAGATCTGGACTGCAGGCTGGCCATTTCAGTACCCGGATCCTTCTTCTACGCAGCTATGATGTTGTAATTGATGCAGTATGTGGTCTGGCATTGTCATGTTGGAAAATGCAAGGTCTTCCCTGAAAGAGACGACGTCTGGATGGGAGCATATGTTGTTCTAGAACTTGGATATACCTTTCAGCATTGATGGTTCCTTTCCAGATGTGTAAGCTGCCCATGCCACATGCACTCATGCAACCCCATACCATCAGAGATGCAGGCTTCTGAACTGAGCGCTGATAACAACTTGGGTTGTCCTTGTCCTCTTTAGTCCGGATGACATGGCGTCCCAGTTTTCCAAAAAGAACTTCAAATTTTGATTCGTCTGACCACAGAACAGTTTTCCACTTTGCCACAGTCCATTTTAAATGAGCCTTGGCCCAGAGAAAATGCCTGTGCTTCTGGATCATGTTTAGATATGGCTTCTTTTTTGACATATAGAGTTTTAGCCGGCAACGGCGAATGGCACGGTGGATTGTGTTCACCGACAATGTTTTCTGGAAGTATTCCTGAGCCCATGTTGTGATTTCCATTACAGTAGCATTCCTGTATGTGATGCAGTGCCGTCTACGGGCCCGAAGATCACGGGCATCCAGTATGGTTTTCCGGCCTTGACCCTTACGCACAGAGATTGTTCCAGATTCTCTGAATCTTTGGATGATATTATGCACTGTAGATGATGATAACTTTAAACTCTGCAATTTTTCTCTGAGAAACTCCTTTCTGATATTGCTCCACTATTTTTCGCCGCAGCATTGGGGGAATTGGTGATCCTCTGCCCATCTTGACTTCTGAGAGACACTGCCACTCTGAGAGGCTCTTTTTATACCCAATCATGTTGCCAATTGACCTAATAAGTTGCAAATTGGTCCTCCAGCTGTTCCTTATATGTACATTTAACTTTTCCGGCCTCTTATTGCTACCTGTCCCAACTTTTTTGGAATGTGTAGCTCTCATGAAATCCAAAATGAACCAATATTTGGCATGACATTTCAAAATGTCTCACTTTCAACATTTGATTTGTTATCTATATTCTATTGTGAATAAAATATAAGTTTATGAGATTTGTAAATTATTCCATTCCTTTTTTACTCACAATTTGTACAGTGTCCCAACTTTTTTGGAATTGGGTTTGTATATTATCCCACTGATGTTAGCTAGATCATTTTACTGTATAGGAACATGCATTTGTATCAAGTGTGATTAGCATTTTTATCAGTATTTTATGTTGATATGTAGTTTTAAGATGCTGTCTCACTTTAAGAAGTAATCGCACTGTATATAATATTGTCATATAGGATATATATATGAGGATATAGATTAGGCTAAGCGTGCTGCGGTCTCTTTTGGGCTTTAGATGTCCATTGGTTTCAGTGTGTAGCAGAAGCTTGCCCTCTCCTGTGTTTCAGATGGTTATGGAGGACGGGACCAGCGGTCTCCAGACTACTATGAGTCAGAGCCAGAGGACTTGTCCCGAATTTTTGTGGCCATGTTTGACTATGACCCCCTGTCAATGTCTCCTAACCCTGATGCTGCTGTAGAGGAGCTTCCCTTCAAGGAGGGCCAGATCATAAAGGTTTGATTTGAACTGAGTGATGTCAAGCAATTCTCAGCAGTCGTTTAATTTCATAGCTTGTTTTTCATTTCTTTCCACTTTTTAAGACTTTGTTTCTACTCTATTTAAGGATGCATCGATTCAGATAATTGATCATTATATTTATGTACTAATATACCAGTTTAATTGCCAATAGTTAAAAGTAGTGATTATTAAATTATATAATATAATATAATATAATATTAAATTATTAATATAAATGTGTCAATACCGTATATATTCAATATTGTTTATTACTATAACTATATTATACTTTTTATGAATTCTATATAATAAATAAATGAAAATAAATATTTATTTATATGATGATAATAAGAATTATTAATTCATTTTTTACATTGTGCTTTCATAATTGTATATTATAAATTCTATTCTGGTTTCTATTCTATTCTATTTAGGGATGCACCGATACAAAAAAAGTTGATACCAGTTGTTGATGATATTTAAGTGTTTTTTGTCCAAATTAAAAATACTGATTATTTATACATGTATAATTTATATTATAATTCTAATTTTAAAATTCTAATATTATAATTATAGTATAATTCAAATATTAATTTAGCAATATGTAATGATTATATAATCAATAGTAATTTTTACATTTATTTTTATGCATATAAATATTTATATGGATTTATAATTAATAATATTTTAATGTTAAAAACACATTAATTCATTAATAATTTTATACATGACTAATTGTATACAAATATTTTATTAAATTATATTGTTTGATTCTATGCACCAATACAGAAGTTTTGACTGATAAAATAGTTGATAATTATATTTATATATTTATGTAACAATATAGTTGCCAGTATTGAAAAAAATACTGATTATTAAATTGTTCTTTTTATTGTTACTTTACTGTATATCTATACATATGTATATGGCTTTATAATGATTTATAATTATCTATTTTATATAAAAATGTGTGCATTGCTAGTTATATATTCTAAGTTCTGTTCTGTTCAAGTGCTAGTCTAGTGCAAGTCAGTTCATTGCCATCTTGCCATTTCAGTGTTAATAATATCTTCTGTTTGCAGTGGCCATTTTCATTTATTTAATTACCAGACACTTTCATCCAAAGTGACATACAAATGAAAATAATACAAGCATAAGTGAATAATCCATACCAAATTGAGTAGAGCAGTAGTGCAAGACATTAGAGAGAGTGTAATTAAAAAGGCAATGAAATGAGTTCAATTATGGCCCTGCTGTGTTGTCCAGGTTTTTGGAGAGAAGGACACAGATGGATTCTATAGGGCAGAGATCTGTGGCCGCAGGGGGCTCATCCCCTGTAACATGGTCTCAGAGATCCAGACGGATGATGATGACATGATGGACCAGCTGCTCAAACAGGGGTTTCTTCCTCTCAACACGCCCATTGAGAAAATAGGTATGATATGAACTAACAGGTAGTTTGTGCTGAACCCTGTCCATCTCACCCCTATATGCTTCATTTTCTGACTATTCTCTTTCTTTCTGATTTAAGATTTAACATGGTGCTAGTCTGTAAGTTGTCTACCTTTTCCATACTATTCCTTACAGCATACAGTATAACTCTTAAAGGGATAGTTCACCAAAAAATGAAAATTCTATCATCACTTATGTTGTTCCAAACTCGTATGACTTTTTTCATCTGGGGAAAATAAAAGGAATCATAGCAGAATATCAAAGATGGATTATTCCTTTAAATCCTATGCCTTCCTTGCCTTCATTCTTTCCCCTCTCTCTTTCATTTCTTTCTTGTTTTCCTCTTTTCTTTTCAAGTAAACTGTAATAGGTTCAAAGATGGCCGTTCAGTTAATCGCAGGTCCCGGAAATCCAAGAGAGGTTTGTGCCCACAAAATTTTTCCACCAGTTTTCTCATTCAAATCTTTCTTTTCTTTTCCACTTAAGTGCCTTTTCACAGCTCACCTCCATGTTGCCCTTCAACACTTGAATGTCACACAAGCATAAGTTATTCTTTCTGTTCTCACTGACACCTCATAGAGGGAATAATGCAGATTGAACAGTGGAGTCCACAAGTCTGAAACTGCTCTGAAAATGGTTCTGTTTTATATTTTAGAGCATCTTGAGCTATAAGTAGGAACATCTGACTGAGTTTATACTGAGTTCACGTGATCAGTGTCATGCTTTTACTTTTGATTTCTTTGTTTACATTTTTTTCTCAAACTCTATTTCTTTTCATTTTCAATGTGAATTTTTCAATATGCTGTAGACTCAAACTTTTGGACCCTACAGCTCAGAATAGTGGACATTTGGATTTGATATTGATAACTTGTCTACTAAATGTGCCTTCTGTTTTTTCATGACTGCATTCTAGAAAAAGTTCTGCATGTGCCAGCGAAGAATTTGTATAATTTATTGTCGTTCAAATTTATGATAATAAATATTAAATGCCATTGGTTGTCAATGTTGCTGTATTGGCTTTAGTATAAAGTATTTTAACATTGAAAAGAAAAAACACTTGATAATATGCAATTCTATGTAATTCTATGCAATACATAGACATTCTATGCAATATGTATGTCTTGATGTCATTATTACAACAAGGCCTGCTGTCATTCATAAATCATGCTCTTTTTTGACATATTGTTTCATTTTAACATTTTAATCATCAAAGAGTACTTTGGTTTTCTTTCTCTTCCGTATTTATTGCTTATTTATTTGTTTTGCTCATTTATTCTTAACCTCTTTTTTCCAGAAAGGAACAAAAGGAGTGGAAGGCAGCACCAGGTGTCGACGCGGAGGATGGTGGCCCTGTATGACTATGACCCCAGAGAGAGCTCGCCTAACGTGGATGTGGAGGTACTAATAGACTCCATTTTGCCCTGGCTTTTTCCTGTGCTTACGGTCTCATCCCATAAGCTTTTGATTTTACGCTGGCTTGCCTGGATGTCTGCCTTTGTAATAGCCACCAAATTCATTTTCTGCCTATTTTCCTTGCTTTTGGGGCAACAGTGGGGTTTGTGTTTTAATTGTTACTGTTCATTCAGATGGCACATGACAGCTCTAAATGTTAAGTTCTGGTTAAAAAGAAAATGAAAGTTCTGTCATTATTTACTCACTATTACTGTACGTCATTCTAGTCCTGTGTGACTTTCTTCTGTGAACCTATCCTTTTTAAAGTTGAAGTGTGTAATTTCTGTGCCAAACAGAATTGAAGAATTCCTGTTTTAAAACAGGATTCCCCCAAACTCCCCCTTTCTGCCAGTTATGTGCACAGTGCACAGTTTTAATATTATTTTTACATTATTATAGTATTATTAATATTTTAAATTAGCTTTATTTTATTATTTTTTTATATATTTTCAGATTTATTTTTTATTGTAATTTAGTTTTTAGTAAATGTATATTTTCTGTCATTTTGTTTAGTTTTTTAATATTTGTATTAGGGCTGCACGATTATGACAAACATCATAATTGTCGATTATTCCCTTGACATTGTAATTGCGATTTATTAATTACGATTATCACAATTTACATTGAATGATGTTCATACCATTGTTTGATGCAACTGCATGTCATATTTTTATATGAAAATAAACAAGCTGAAAACACTCTAACTGAAAACCCTTTAGTGCTTTTCTATAGTATTAAGCCTCAAATGTCAAATATACATCGGATTGGTTTCTTCTTTAAATTATAAAAAAGTAAAAATATGAATGGTATTATAATGTTATACTAAAACTAAAACAATGGAAAAACCCTTAAGATAACATGTAGAAAGAAAAAAAACATATCTTAAGCGTGCAGAATAACCTAAGTGGACTTTGAACAATTAATTGCCGTTTTGAACGATTACGTAATTGTGGCATCCATAATTGTAATTGCGATTAGAAATTCGATTAATTGTGCAGCCCTAATTTGTATTTAGCTTTATTTTTGTTTCAAATTTTTAGTAATTTTAGTACTGGTATTTAAGTATTTATTTCAGTTAGTTGCCAAAGCAACATTTCTAATTTTAGTATACATTTTTAAAGTTTACGTTTTTCATCTAATATTTATATATTTATATTTCAGATTTATTTTACTTACTGAAAACTATTTTTAATCATTTTAGTTCTAGAAAGCAGTAACATCACTGGTCCGTCATTGTTTGGAAAACAAATAGTCCCACTCCAACAACTTTACCTATAAAGTTATGCACTTCTGAATGTATCCTTCAGAGGGCATCAGAATAGAATAACCTCAAATTGAAAGATTCATGTTGCCATCCTGACAACCAGGTCTGCTGTCATCCATAAATCATACTGTGCTTTTCAACATATTTACTTGGTTTTAGTGTAATTGTACTTCATGTAAGATTCTAATCATAAAAAGCATCTACAAAAAAACAGCAATGTAAAAAAACTATGCATATAAAAGCACATTGAAATGTGTCCTTAGTAGTAATGCCCATCAAATTCATCCAGTTCATTTCCAATTCTATAAAAAACATAATAATAAATCTCACAGAACAGACAAGGTTACATCAGCTACAGCTAATAATTATATATGATGATTAGCATTTTCAAGTCTTTTACATTCCATTGTCACTTACTGTCACCTTTGCATTGCCGCTGGCACACAGGCCCGCTATGGGGGCAGCTTGCAGAGTGAGGAGGTGAGTGTGGAAGGAAGTAGTGAGTCTACACTCACTGGGCCTGTGCCAAATGACACTCTATTTCCTGCTGAGGGAGCTCACTGCACTGCATCAGCACCTGTACTGTCTGTGGACATCTCACTTACGGGACCCAAAGATCATAATGCACGTGCAATACATTTGCATTTCATACTGAATGTGTTTTAAAGCCTTCATAATTTGCTCGATGAATGATTCTCTAAGGAAATAAGCATAACGAAACGCTTTATATTCTGTGATGCTTAAGTGAACATTGAATTGAATTCCAAGGTGTATGCATGAACTTATTGGATATCACGAATCATCATAATGCATTTATAAAGGCTTTGTGAAATCTGCTCTGCTGTAAGTGAGTGAGTTCCTATGAAAGGAATAGGGAATGGTTATTTGTGACACTGTGTGTGGTTTTTGCTGCTGTTGTTGGACTGGAGGTAAAGGGTTACACAATCACTGTGGTTTGTGAACACTGCTCCCAGTCTGACAGAGAGGACCTGCCTTGCCCAGTGTTGATCTGTGTGTGTGTGTTTCACAAGTCTGGTGGATGTTGTTTTGGACCTGAACTAGAGAATGTTGCTATAAATTATTGCTATTTCATTTTCATTCTAATAGGGTATGTAGCGATTCTTATAGATATATGATGTTACTTAGGTTTGGTTTTAGGAGTATATAGTTAGACCTAAACCTCATGTAGGTTGAAGGTTTTAATTCTGTCAAAGTTATGTTGTCTTCAATATCTAAATAGCGTGTAAGTGTCCAGAAGTGAGAAAAAGTCCCCTATAGACATGATAGATAGATAGAGAGAGAGAGAGAGAGAGAGAGAGAAAGAAGACTGTGTTCACACTGTGATCTGAATCAGATGGAAACAGAACTGCACTTCCTAACAGAATGCCCCAAATACACAGATATGCGGACAGTGTTCTATGATCAAATACAGCAGATCCATCAGACATTTAAAACTCTTTCAAACCAGGAGAAACTGCCGTATCTGTTAGGAGAACAGAACAGAACAGAGCAGAACAGAACACTCACCCTGCCCTGATCTGATGTTTCCAGCACATCTACATTATATTATGCCAAATTACTGAATTATATTACTTAAATGTATATTTTGCTTCTGTAAATATATCTAATCCCTTATTTTATTTTTATTTCTAGTTTATATAATTACATACATTAGTAATTAATTTTGCACTACATGCTTAATACTTTTTGTATATTATTATTATTATTATTATTACTATTATTATTATTCTTTTTCTTTCTGTTAATACATATGTGTACTATTTGAAAGCAGTCCAGCTGCAATTACTTTGGCAATACATGCCAATAAAGCACTCTTAAATTGAAATTGATAGAGAGAGAGAGAGAGAGAGAGAGGGGCTGATTTATGATTGATTGATCCTTTAAAGTTATTAATACATCAGCATTGTGGTTGTAACTGTTGCATATTAAATGAGCTCTGTGGCAGTTATGAAAGATGACTGAAATCTAACATGTTTGACTTTTTCTGCCCTTCAGGCTGAGCTGACATTTTGTGCAGGTGATGTGATCACAGTTTTTGGAGAGATCGATGAGGATGGCTTTTATTATGTGAGTCAATTATTCACACCATCTCTGTTTTTGGTGCAGACACTGTACTATTCTGCGAATGTGTATTGCAAAACACCTAATGCTGTTCATGTTTGAGTCCTGCTAAAAGTCCTGCTTTTAGCCCTGAACACAGGAGAGCCGCCACACTGGGATTTAGCCTTAGATGCATGATGTCCTCTGTTTTCTATTCAGGGGGAGCTCAATGGACACAAGGGTCTGATCCCTTCCAACTTTCTTGAAGAAGTGCCTGATGACGTGGAGGTTTACCTCACCAACACCCCGAGCCATCACCCCCAGGACCCCCCGTCCCGGACAAAGAACAAAAGGGTACATCCTGTTTCACACTAGCCCTCTGTCATCCATTCGCTCTTTTTTAAATCTCCTTCCTGCTCCGCTGTTTTTTTCCCTCTTCTCCGTCTGTGTGTTGTGTTGTGTGACAGCCGGTTGCTTTTTTGATGGATCGTTGAAGGAAAACAGAAAACAAAAGAGAGGCAGCGTACTAAAGACAGAGGCATACCGTAATATACAAGACTGAGGAACCTTTACTTTTATGTCAGATGTTCTGCGGTGGAGAAATGTGAACTGTTAATGAAATTGCATATTCATAAAGCGTTGTTTGGAAAAGAAGTATTCACACAAAGAGACGTGCCAGATTACTAGTTGTTTATTGTTATTATTTATGGAAAAAGAAGCACTAAAAGACTATTATTTTTTACCTAATTCACAAGTGAGGCATTGTAATAGATGCTTTATGAATGTAACTGTGTTTAAAAGTGAAATCAATTTATAATAGAGGAGATCGTTTTGATGTACAGAGAACTGAAACCATGTAGAACTGTAGAACTGCATGCCTTTTCTTTCAGAATGCTTCGACACCACCGTGAAATTTTTAAGGTGCTTTAACGGATTGAGACCAGATAAAAAAAAAACAACTACAACAACCTTTTTGTATATGTTTCCAAAAGAATTGTTTTTGTATATTGCTGATATATATGACTATGAACTTAAAGAGAGACACAAAACAAATGTTGCAAGTAGAGAGAGTTCAAGAATGATTTTATCTGTAGAAGTAGATATTGTACAATTGTCTGTATAAAAAAAGAAGAAAAGATAAAAAAGAAAATATAATTGCTGATGGATGTTCTGCTCAATCATCAGGACCCATCAAGGTTTTTCTGTACTGAAAGTTTTGTGATTCTTTTCTCATATTCATTGTGCAGACAATTGAAATGCATTGCATCATGGCATTGTTTGTTTTTTTTCCTCACTTGCTTGGCAAAACAGAAGAAGAGTGTTCATTTCACTCCGTAACGGCTCAGTATCTGTCACGTAAGTGAGCAACAGAGGATACCACAAATAACGCTGTCCTCGTCTAATGCACACGACGCGGGTCCTTATTACTGTTGCTCCTGGTATGCACAAAACACACACTTATTACACATTCACACCAACCATTTACACAAAAGATTGATCAAAATTGATCAGACTCACAAAATCATTAAGTTGATGTTTTTAAGTTTGAATGGCTCAAATCACCATTTCAGAATTTACATATGAACTAAAAGTGATTAATTGCATTTTTATTTTAATAAATATTTTATTAATATTTAAATGTTTCATTCATATGTACTGATTAATATTTTTATTATTTACTAATATTTCTAATTTATTCATATATAATTATGTAATTTTTAATGTTTGCAATTTCAATAGTAACATTTTATTTAAAATATTTTTAAAGATCTAAATTGATTAAAATATGTTTATTCTTTAAAAAAGACATTTTGCTTCATTAAAATTACAATCGAATTAATAGCAGTTAAATAGTGTTAAACTGACAGTCTTAGTATGCACGCAAATTCCCTACAGATACATGCACCGACCAAGTTACTCATCAAAACACCCCTATAATTCTAATGGCCTGGAATTACCATGTCATATTTTTTGTGCATCAGTTCACAGTACCACAAGTATGGATGCTCCGAGAGCTGTGATTGGTCCACTGCTGTCAGTGCATTAGACAGGCACAGCTGGTATCTTCAGTTGCTTCTCTGGGTGTTGTCCATTATAATATTCGTCTTTCATTGACTCTTACTGTAAGTCATAAGAAGCTTTAAGGCTATTGTTGCACGGTCAGAATTGGACCCCTGACCCCCTTACCCCCACCCCTTCTCTTCTCTAATGTGTGCAGTTTAGTAGCTTCCTAGTGTAAGCCCTGGGACAAACCCTCTCCTCTCCTGTAGCTGTGCACACTATCATACCACACTGAGCACAAATTCACAATAAATGCTTTTGAAATGAATACTGAAACATTGGCAAGGTCAGCCAGATCATAAAGGTGTGTGTGTGTGATTGGGGTGCACGGTTTCCATGAACTCTTAAGAATGATCAAAAATGTCCAGCAAGCATAAGTATCATTACCCTTATCTATCTAAAGAGTAGATTTTAGTTATATACTGTTTCCTAAACTTGACTGAATTGATTGTTAAGTTTATGCATTCTTGCAGCCACTTTTGTAAATTAAGCTTTTTTAAAGCAGGTTTGATTTGGCTCCAACACCCTTGGTGAAGTTACCATGCTGAAAGGTGATAGATTACTTCAAAAGACTGGTAAATTAAATACTTATCTTCTCTTTTCATTACCATTATAGATTATGTTGCTGTTAGCATAAATATTCATTTAAATGTTGTGTTATGCAACTATACAACTGATATTAAGGGCAAATTATGGCACGTAAAAGATATGTTTTTGCTGTTAAAGTAATAGTTCACCCAAAATGGAAATTTGCTGAAAATGTACTCATCCTCTGGCCATCCAAGATGTAGATGGGTTTGTTTTTTCATCGGAACAGATTTGGAGGAATTTATTTCATTGCATCACTTGCTCACCAATGGATCCTCTGCAGTGAATGGGTGCCGTCAGAATGAGAGTCCAAATAGCTGATAAAAACATCACAATAATCCAGTAATCCATACATCCGTTAACGTCTTGTGTGTCATTACGATGTTTTTAACTTTAAACCATTGCTTCTGGCTATTAATATTACTTTCTCCAGTGAAAAAGTTGTCTAGTCTGACTTTGATGTTTTCCTGACGGCACCCATTCACTGCAGAGGATCCACTGGTGAGCAAGTGATGTAATACTTATACTAATACTAATAATTTCTCCAAATATGTTTTGATGAAGAAACAAACTCATCTACATCTTGAATGGCCTGAGGTTGAGTACATTTTCAGCAAATGTTCATCTCTGGTTGAATTATTCCTTTAAGGAGTTCCTAATTAGATGATTGCCACTAAAACTGAGATTACTGTCATGTCAATGTGTATAAACAGTACATTTCTTATGATTTTTTTGTTGCACGTGCAGTCTGAACAGTTTATTAATATTTTAATGAGAGTTTAGCTAGAATCTGAAGTGAAGCACTTTCACCACATATCATTCATAGATTATTGTTTAGAGCGCCGCCCCCTACTGTCTGGGTGTATTATTCATGATGCAAAATGTACTATTGATTGATAATTGACTGTAAGGTGGCCCTGCTGGGACAGAAAGGACTGTGAGAGGAGATGGAGTGTCTATTGTACAGTAATGACATTGAGATGCTTTAAAAGGCAAAGAAACACCTTCTTTTCTTTTTAAACATCCATCCCTGAACTGTCCCTTGCGGGTCTTCCGTTAGGTTCCCGTGGAAAAAGCGGGCCCTCCCAGAAGAAGTGCCACCCCCACAGTGCGCCTACACATCCCGGGGTCCGGCCCAGGGGCCCGGCAGTCCCATCCGGCGCCCCCGAGCTGACTCTAAGAAAACAGGACTGCTCTCCAAGGGAAAGAATCTATTAAAAAGGCTTGGTGCTGTCAAATAGTTTCACATAACTCTCCTCACAGCAGCCGAGATAAGGAGGTTGGAATTGCAGAGAAATTACCTTAGAAGGTGGGAAAAAGAACATTTCTCCCATCTTCTGTTTCTGTAATCACTTGGATTGGCCATGGAAAAGAGAAAGGAAAATGGTGGAAACGAGGGCTTTTATGACCACAGCTTCAGCTTTATGCCATTGAAACTGTTCTGCAAGTTCTGTCTGCCCATGTCTGATTCTTAAAAGCACAGAAACGCTCACTTAATGTGACTTACTAAGATGTCTTGTTATAAATATACAATGCAAGGGATGTTCTTGGATAATAAAATAAAATCTATATTTATTTAATTAGACAAATGTTTAATTGTATTCATTTGAATGGACATTCAATGTATTATTATTGTTAATAATAAAGTTGTTTAATATGTAATCAAATAATAATTATAATAATAATAAATTGAATATCTCTTAAATGTAATAAAATGTCATTATTTTAATGTAACAAATATTCAATACTACTACTACTAATAATAATAATTATTATTATTAAACTATATTTTTTGGCACATTTTTCATCTAGACCTGCTGTTCTCAGAGAATAACTTAATAACCTAGCACAAAGTTTTAAGAGTTAGCACAAATATGAAATGTAGGTTTTGCTGTGACTAGACAGGGCGTATGTTTCTACAAATACCTTGAGGGAAAACAGTGTGTTCTGCCACTTTTGACAGGATTTTTTTTTTTTAAAGCACCGACAGGTCATGGAACTCCTAGTGGAAGTGAGCCTCCTCATATTTGCCTTATTCAGTGCACAATGGTTTGTGTTGTGTCCAGTCAGTTGGGTGAGATTTGTCTGTGTCGTATGCAGTCATGTCGATGCTTTCCTTCTGATGAAAAAGGTGTATTTTGAATCTGTGTGACCAAGTGTTTTTTTTGTTTTTTTGCAATGGGTGTCAAAAGTAGGGAAGGAGGGATTCTAACTTTGTTTAGTCACTTTGGAAGGAACAAATGTCTGTTTAAATGGTCCATACACCCATTCAAGTGTAAATTGTGCAGCTGAATGCAACAATTTGCATAAGAATGTTTTTATTTACGATTTGTTTTCACAAACCGGGCCCTTAATTTCCACAACTTATTCATAGTTTTACATAAATCAGTTTGGTTATTGACTCGCTGATGCCTCTCTCAGCATCCAAATCATTCGAATAACATGATGCACATATTCTGTACTTGATAAGGATGAAGGAAATGAGCAATTGTGAATGTATGGCCAAGGAAAACCTTCCCGGAAACATTTCTAACAGTTCCTCTGTCTCCAATATGTGATCCGTTTCATCCAGTCTGTACTGTATTTCTTCTCCATACATTGTTCATTATATTTGTTTGTCACTTCAACCCTTCATTTTGTCCTGAACGAACATAGCCTAATAAAAGTAGGTTTGCAAGGATGGACCGAGACTGCCAAAAAAAACAGGGATGTATGAGAAACATTCTGTATACCTTGTACAATTTTCAGCCAAAATTCCCAGCGTTTTAATTCATCAGAATAACTTTTATTTATTTATTTATTACGAATCATTTAATCATAAGATCTGTTACAGAGCATTGCTTCTACATGTTTGAGTGGCTGCTGCTCTTTTTGTACTTTTTGTCCATTTGTACATTCTTTTTAAATGTTTATACTTGCTTTTCAGACTGCCTTTTTTGTACATTCAACTTTATAATCTGACAGTGCAAGCTTTCCTCATTGTGTCTTCGAACCGTAATGTTTTAA
This sequence comes from Sinocyclocheilus grahami, assembly GCF_001515645.1. Classification (NCBI taxonomy): domain Eukaryota; kingdom Metazoa; phylum Chordata; class Actinopteri; order Cypriniformes; family Cyprinidae; genus Sinocyclocheilus; species Sinocyclocheilus grahami. The sequence goes on from NW_015506999.1 coordinate 86,170, forward strand.
AGTCTGCTATTGTGTGCTAGCTTTATGAAAAAGAGTTATAAGCCTATATTGACGGTCATCAAATATTGTGTGAGTGTGCATGTGCAGTTTTATATCGAAATAAATTTGATATTTTATACACACTGTTGGGCTATTGTGTGTTATTTTATTAACTCAAGTCAAGTTTCTGCAGTGTTACAGGTGAGTGAATGAGTTATTTTGGTGAGGGTAGATAAAATATAATCATAAACTTCAGAAAGATGGCGCCAAAAGTTCATAGTTGCCCGCCGATGTACTAGTAAAACAAAAAGGGGATAGAAATAGTTTTTTGTTTTTTTCCTCTCTGCTCTTTAATAATACCTACTACATTGTAAAGGCCTCTCTCTTAAGCACACTCAAAAACAGTATAATGAGTGATTCTTACTTGCTCTAGTTTTTGCCCCGTCTTTTGGCAGAATAACAAACCACATTTTCATGCACTTGTTTTTAGCTCTGCAGGTTTGTGTGTGTGGTAATCTAACAAATGACATAATTAGAGATATAATTACAGAATTCCCATGTCCAGATGCTCAAATACTGGAGCAGAAAAAGTGGGTGGGATAGCACTAGGGATCACTTGGGTCTCGAAATGGGTTCAAGCCAATTTTTTATTTTTTTTCTGTGTAGTTGAATTTCAATACATTGTAGCGATTCTCGTTGTCATTATTCATGTAAAAAAAAAAAAGGTGTAAATTCAGATGGTTGGAGAAGCCAAGGGGTACCTGTTACTATTCTCTACGCTGCTCTGGATAAGCCAATCATTGCTTGAGATTACTGTGTAAGGTTATAGAGACTGACGGAACGGAATTCCTTTCAGATGGCAGGTACTATTATTTGTAATGAATAGATTTAAACCACAACTCTAATGTAATAATATGATATCTACACTAAGACAAAAATGCTAATCAATGGGGGATTCGGCTTTCTTAAGCCCCCATATAGCTGCACGAACACCACTTCGTGTCCCATAAGAAACAGTGTAGTTAGTAACATTGACCGCCCAAAGGGCTCAACCCACTGATGGTGAGAGCGCGAGCGCGGCGCAGGTTCTTCATCAGAGCTCACACACGGATTCTGAGACGATGGATTACAAACTCTGAATTAAGTTGTTAATTAATTACAATTGATCTTCATACCTGCTGGCATTTTGAACGTCATATTCTGACGCACTCATAGGTGTTTCTTCTTAAACATATAGGCTACTCTAACAATATCTTCACATTGATATACGCGCAATGATTTTGTTCGTTTACCGTTAACGGCGCAATATAGATTTCACATTTGTAACGTATTGCTAAAAACGCCTTTGAAAACAATGGACTTCAAATACTGTAAAGTTCTACTTCTGACTCTCCTGACCGTTCAGGTAAGACAGTTGTTTTTATGAACAGAAGAAGCGGTGGGTTTTAATGCAAAAGTCACTTGATAAGTTGAATGTTTTATTTCTTTCAGGTTCGTAGTGACATAGTATCACCGTCAAAACATCCAGGTAAAAGATCAGTTACAATTCACAGTTGGGTTATTTGTTTTTACTTCAGAACTAATAGAAATGTGTAAATCATTTAGAGCAAATGTGTTCATAAAAGGCTATACACAAATTAATCTTAAATTAAATTGAGGATGGCTTTTTTTCTCAGTTGTGTTGAATTTAAAAGGTTCATTTATCCATCACATCCTTTTTCTTATTAGTATAATAAACATAAATGACCGTTTGTACGACTGAAACTGAATTTAAACGAAAATTGAAAGTTTTTTTTTTTTTTTTTTAAGTTCCCTTATTTGTAATGAAACTCTGAATACGTTACTGTAATCGCATTTAACATTAAAATATCCGTTCACTGTCTATAAACTGAGACCAACATCCTCATCCACAATAACACTTTCTGCTCCAAAGTTGCTTCAAATCTTATCTAGTTTCATGAAATTACACGTTTGACTAAGGAAAATTGATTCAGCACTGAGATCGTCTTTGGGCTGTTGTGAAATGTTATGACATATGTTATGAAATTCAGAAAATGAGGACATCTTTGCAGGTAATACAGTACATAATAGAAAATGAATAAAGAAACCAGACTAAATATAGATAGATAGATAAAGAGTTTATATACACTAAAATAAAGCTTTTCTGAAAACAATTTAAGTTGCAGAACAAGAAGATACAACTTAGCATTTAGTCTCTTTGGATATGGATGTGTGTGTTGTGCTCAGGCCTGCAGGTGCTGGCCACAGCGTCACACTACTGGCCCCTGGATACAGTGGAAGGGATCCACAGCCTTTCAGACCAGATTGGGAACAAACCAGGTCATGTTAATGGGACTAATATAAGTATGTCACACCTGTTTTGTCATTCTTTCTTTCTTTCTTTCTCCACAGCTGTTTAGCATTCTTCTACGGTCACGTCTTAGTTGCAGAAATCTCTGGGGCTTTGCAGCTGTCTTCAGTTCTTAAAATGAAATGATTTCCTCATTTGATTCGAAACTTACATGATTACCTCGTTTGTGATGAAGACAAAAGACTGTGACATTTAAGGGTGTCAGAAGTACACACAGTTTCTCCCAGTGATTTACTAGTCCACTTGGATTTTTAGATAACTCTGAAATGCCCTCAACAGATCTGCTGAAAATGTGTGTGTAAGACAAACACCCACACGCCATTCCATAGCTGAAGTATATTTTCAGTATAAGTACAGTATGGCAGTTGCTCTGTGGCGGCTAATTCAGAACAAATGGAGGGCTGAGAGGAATTCTCTGGGCGCCTCAGACTTGTGTCGACAGACTCGACACAGTGTGTCCCATGTGCAGATCTAAAAGATATCTTAAAATCTGAATGCTTCCTTAAATGTTACACTGGGACACTAGTCATCTTGTCCACCATGTCTGCCTGAGTTTCTCACAATGTCCCTTTTTTCTGTTTCATGTCTCTGTGCTCATTTGTGCATATGTCTGTTGCTGAATCACCTGTTTTTTTTCTGTCTCACTTTCTTTGTTGTTTCCACATTCTCTCCATCCGTTTGTGATGAAGACAAAAGACTGTGACATTTAAGGGTGTCAGAAGTACACACAGTTTCTCCCAGTGATTTACTAGTCCACTTGGATTTTTAGATAACTCTGAAATGCCCTCAACAGATCTGCTGAAAATGTGTGTGTAAGACAAACACCCACACGCCATTCCATAGCTGAAGTATATTTTCAGTATAAGTACAGTATGGCAGTTGTTCTGTGCTGGCTAATTCAGAACAAATGGAGGGCTGAGAGGAATTCTCTGGGCGCCTCAGACTTGTGTCGACAGACTCGACACAGTGTGTCCCATGTGCAGATCTAAAAGATATCTTAAAATCTGAATGCTTCCTTGAATGTTACACTGGGACACTAGTCATCTTGTCCACCATGTCTGCCTGAGTTTCTCACAATGTCCCTTTTTTCTGTTTCATGTCTCTGTGCTCATTTGTGCATATGTCTGTTGCTGAATCACCTGTTTTTTTTCTGTCTCACTTTCTTTGTTGTTTCCACATTCTCTCCATCACAGCTGTCAGAATCCACAACCACACTGTCCTGACTACACATAAATCTTCCTCTGTGTATACCAATGACTCTGCCTACACTAACATTTCCGCCACTGTAGGTGAGGCTCTTACACATGTTCACTTACTACCTAGTACACAGTTATGGGTCTTGGGGAGTAGTGTTAGGGCATATACGTTCATGTAGGCCTTGTATATCAGCAGGACATCATTAGGAGAAAGTAAACCAAAAAAAACCTCTGATACATGACCATTTACATTAGGGTAATTGAAGCATGCATTGTTTAGTGCTGTTTAATCTGGCATTCTTCACTGAAATCAAACCTTTCGCAAGCTTTACGACTGATTTTATTGGATCCGGTGTGTTTGTGAAACTGCGTTTGAAAACCTTGTCCCATTTTGGAAATCTGCTGTATGTGGTGTGATTTGTTATGTCAGTTCATTTAAAACAAATGTCCCAGCCAAAATTGTACAACGGATTGAATCAAATTGATCGAGCAGCATTGCAAGATTGCTGATATTTAGTAAAACAGTCCTGCAGTGTTCCACTGTTTGAATCCTTCCGCTTGTCTTTGTTTGCTACATGAATTCGAATTTCATTGGCGAAGCAAATTCCAAACAAATCCAAACTTACAGTTTATATATGTGTATATGATTATATAGTTAAAAAAAGTCATATTGTGAAATATTTTTATCATTTAAATAACTGTTTTCGATTTTAATATATTTTAAAATGTGATGTATTCCAGTGATGGCAAAGATGAATTTTCAGCACTCCAGGCATCAGTGTCTCAAGATCCTTCAGAAATTATTCTAATAGGATGATGTTGCGCTCAAAAATATATATATTTGTGTGGAAAACGTGATACTTTTTTTAAACTGAACAATTAAAAAATTAAACAATTACCTATCATTCACTGCTCAAACATTCTTTTCAAACAGTCCACTGTTTCGTAAGGTTACTGGAGTATTCAAGTGAAAACTTCCTGTGCAGTATTTATGATCATTCTGATAGCATATAAAAACAGCATTATTAATATCAGCATGGCTTGCTTACAGTATGGGATTTTGTAATTCAGATGTCTTTTACTGTAGTTAATTTGCCTTTATCAAAATCTCACTCTAAAAAGCCACATTTAAGGTACTTCTGCACAATACTTCACAAAGGCATGCCGATACCCTGGATCTCACTGCATAGATGGATGTTCAGTCCTCTGCACCTCTTTATCTCTCTGCCCCCATTACAACTGTTGTTCACTCACTCCATACTACAGTCTGTCTCCTTTCTGTCTTCTGCCATCCACCGTGTCTTCACTGAGCACTCTTTTCCATGAGCATCTCTTCTCCTAACTCATCCATTCATGAGGTGTGATGGTGCTACGGCTCCCAATGTGTCCACAGATCCTGGCTTTTTAGGTCTAATAAAGGAGGATTTATTGAACAAAGTCACTGCATTCAAAGGAGAACAACTTACCATTGACCAAAAAAACCCAAAACAGACTATCATGATTCATCTGCAGTTCAGTTGTTCAGATTGGGGCTTTTTCATTCCCCAGATCTTCATAATTCAGGAGATCTGCTCTTGTTTTAGAGAATGGAGTAAACTATACTCATATTTTTACTATATGGTGAAAGGTTAGGATTTCCTCATAAAGTCTCTAGTCAGAACATCACATGAACAAATGGCTTTATTGAGCATAAAACAGCTTCCCAGTTAGACTATCAATGAATATTCACCTAAAGTATTCAGTTTTGCATTTGTGTTAGATAAAAAAGGAAAGCATGTTGAATTAGGTTTTTGCATGAGATGATTTTGAACTGTAATGCCTTCTGTAATTCCTTTCAAGTGTTATAATCTTGTCTGTTGCTCTCTCATCATGTAGACATTGTAGAAGGAATGGTGAATAAGGGCATCTATCTGAACGGTGATAATGGGGCCACTTTCCTTCACTTTGGCAACTATAAAGACTCCTGCATAAGTGATCCTACTTTGTGTGGACCTGCCGGTGAGTTTTTATTGTCCTCCTTCACTCTTTTCTGTTGTTATAGAAGTGCATGAACATCTTTATATGGTCATAGATGTATGACAGTTGAGTAATGTGTTGCTCAGGTTATAGATGACGTAATAAAGGCTAATGGTTCAAAATTAAGTTTATATTTCTCAAGAGCAAATATATCAGCTTACATCAAGCGTTTTGTGCATGAAAGCTGATATCATCTGTTATTCATCTGCTCACATCAGCGCACATTCCTTTGCTCTCAAAAATCAGAGAATATGTTGTATTTATATTTATTTTCCAGGGCTTGACCAAAGTAAGACTTGCAATATTGGTTGTGATGAAGCGGCCTGGATCTAATAAAGACGCTTTTGTTTAAAGTTAGCTATCAGTACGTATTGGAAAAAGAGCTTGGTTTTTGGTTGTGGCCAGAGGATTATGAAAATCAGACTTAAAAACTTAAATGTATTAATGCATCACTCTTTGCTATTTATTCATTTATTATTATTATTTGAAAATAAGATGTACAAATTTACATCAAATTATAATATATTAGTCATATATTATAGTATGTTAAATATTATTAAAACATTATTATTATAATAAAGGAAAAAATTATTATTTTGAATGAATAAATGCAATTATTTGAGCATCAAATCACAGCCTAAATACTGTAAAGTACTATATGCTGTATTATGTAGTATTATTTTTCTCAAAGTTTCTTTGTGTAATTGTGTCACAATACTTTGAGCTCAACACAAAGCTTTATTTAATTCTTACTCCTGGACAGGGATAACTTTCTCCTTCTTCTGGAAAAATAATGAGGTAGATTCTCGTTTTGCGATTGCATCCGGAGGTAAAGTCATCTCAAGCGGTTTCTCTGTCTATTCCAACCCTCATGGCGGATACGTGGAGTTCTACACGAGAGGAGACTCTAACACATGGAAAGCACATATGAAACTTCCAGGTAGTTATTATTTGAGTGTGTGTGTTTAGTTCAGGATGTGGAAAGTGCTTGAATGGTTTGGGGAACCATTGTGTTTTGCCTTATCTTTAAAGCCAAAAAATATTTCCCATGATCTTGAAATTTTGCATGCATGGACTCATTTTGAAATACATTCTGGTTTGGAATTACATTTGCAGTCTAACCGTAAATATTTTGAGTATGTAGTTTTGTGCATAATTATATTGATTACATCCAGATGTCCAAACGTACTTGAGTCGAAAAAAACGTTCTCTTTTGGACTTGACAGAGTGATTTAAATTTGTATCTCACTGTGAAAGGAAATGGAAGTTTGAGTGAATAAGTAGCTCAAGTAAAATCATTTAGCTGCCCGAGTAAATAATCATTTCTTTCATCTAAAATTTGGGGAGTTGTGTCATTTCCAGAATACGTCTTCAGTATCTGGAAGTGTTGTGTAGTGTAGTGATTATACACTGCCGTTCAAAAGTTTGGGATCAATAATATTGTATATATATATATTTAAATACATCTGTGAAGCAACAATGCATTAAATTGTTAAAAAAGTGAGAGCAAAGACATTTCTAATGTTAGCAACAATTCTTTTTTGAATAAATGCTGTTCTTTTGAACTTTCTACTCATCAAAGAATCCTGAAACTATGTATCACAGTTTCCACAAAAATATTAAGCACCACAACTGTTTTCAACATAATAATGTCATCATATTAGAATCATAATAATATCATCATATTAGAATCATAATAATGTCATCATATTAGAATGATTTCTGAAGGATCATGTGACACTGAAGAGTAATGGCTGCTGAAAATTCAGCTTTGCAATCACAGGACTACATTTTAAAATATTAAAATAGAAAGCAGTTATTAAATTGTAATACTATTTCACAGTATAACAGTTTTTACTGTTTTTTGATCAAATAAATGCAGCCTCTAGGATAAAGTCAGAAAATGAACAAGATACCCAAGTTTTGTCCCTAAGACTAAAACATGTATTACCAAAGTATAAACCAATTCCACGAAAAGAGAGACATTAACATTACGTACTGAGTGGGATGATGTCCATGTGCTATTTTATCCCTGGACAGATGAAATGAGTCATTGACAGTTCAGCTCAGAGTTTCTGTAAACCATGTTTTATTGGCTTCGTTATAAGCTGATGAAATCCATTCACATGCTGTCTCCAGCGCTTAGTCTCTGTTCAATCTAAACTTACGTTTTATGGACCCAGACACTATGAGTAGATCTGGAAATAATATTACCATTATCTTTATTTCCAAACAGTCAAAGCATGAAATCCGTGTATGCTTGTTTGAAATTTCATTTGCTGGCTTTCTCTCTCCTGTCATCTCTGTCTTTATCTAGGGCCCTACTGGACACACGTGCTCTTCACATGGACCCAGTCGGAGGGGTTAAAGGTCTACATTAATGGGACATTCAGCGTCGGAGACCCCACAGGAAATATTTCTCATAACTATGGCGATCCCTATGCTGACCTGGTCATTGGCACAGTAAACAATGGGAATTACGACCACTATGCCACAGGGGCCTTCGATGAGTTTGTGATTTGGGAGAGGGCCTTGTCCCCTCAGGATATCTGGATGTACTACAAAGCAGCCATTGGTAAGTTATCATGGAGCTCATTGTGACTCAAATCTGCTGTCATTATCATTTCATTTATCTATACGTTTATTTTCTCTGTGGCAGCCTTCTCTTGTCCCAACCATGTGCTTCTCTGCAGTTGCCAGCCATTGCCGTTGTTGTCAGGGCTTCCCAAATTAGCTGCACTTGATCTTTGTTGTCTCTGGCTTGTCCCAACTTGCCTTTTAGCAGATGGCAGCACCCCATGTTTTTCAATATATTGAATATTGCTGGTTAATTCTGTCTGTCTTTATTCATTTGAGGTACAATAGCAATTAAGCCACTGAACAATTAAAAAAATTAAGCAATACTTAAATGTATGATTTTTTGTTATTGCATTGAATATAGAAAACATTAAACTTGATTAAAGTAGTATATGCACACAAAACAGTTTTTTTAAATAAAAACCTTAAAGATAAAATAAAATAAATCCCACTTGAGTTGATGTTTTGTGATCAGAGATTAAATAATTATTAATATTTTTAATACAGTAGGGGTCAGTAAGATTTTTTATTCAGCAAGGATGCATAATCAAAAGTGACAGTGAACATACAGTACTTATAATGTTGCTTATAATGTAAGCTTTTTATTTAAGATGTGTGCTTTCCATTCATTAAAAAAACTTTAAAAAACCTGTTCACATCATGTTTTCCAGAAAAAATATATATATTAGGCAGCACAACTGTTTTCAATACTGATAACATAACAAAATAAATGTTTCTTAAGCTCCAAATCAGCATATTAGAAGGATTTCTAAAGAATCATGTGACACTGAAGACTGGAATAATGCGTTGCCATCATAGGATTAAATTACATTTTAAAATATATTAAAATAGAAAACATTTTTTAATTGAAATAATAGTCCCCAATATTACTGTTTTACTGTATTTTTGATCAAATAAATGCAAATGCAAGTAAAGTCTTGGTGAGCATAAGAGACTACTTTCAAAAACACTTAAAAAATACTTTCCAATCCCAAACTTTTGAATGGTGGTCAGTGGTCTAGATTAATACAAAGAAAAAAAAGTGTACTTTGAAGTGCCATTGGTGGAGATCATGGCCAAAAAGTGGATTTCAGAATGTTCTTTTGATTGTATGGATAAGAAACATCTGTGATGTTGCCGCTTTGTTTGTTTTTTGCCATTTTTGGAGTTATTACCCTGCATGCTGGTTATTATAGAGCGGAAGAAGCATTTGAAGACAATTTCCTTCAGAGACACTGGTCCACATTCCACCAGTCCTCAAAACGAACCACACTGAAATGCACTGTTGAAATACCATTAAATGTTTGTTCTTGCATATGTGTCCTCGAAGGCCGTTTTGATGGCTTTGGTTGTAACTGCGCATATCTTTACCTTATATGTATGTGGTGGCGGGACGAGTTTTATATCAGGGTTTTGTTTTCTTTTAAACTGCAAGTGTTTGGAACCTCGTCTGGGCAGTTGGTTGGAGTTTCTTGCAGGCAAGATGCTTTAGTGTGGCAAAGACAAATTTAATAAATGGTTTCCATCTTCATCAGTATCAGAGAGCAGACCAATGAGGTCTTTAACATCTGGAGATTGCTGTCCATTAACATTCCCATTCATCTCAATGCCGGTTGGCAAATGCCCACCATAATGGTGTAGTTAGAGAATCTTCCAGCAAGGGCTAACAGGGCCATGCTAATGAGACAAACCTTGACCTTTTAGACCAGACAACACAAAAAGCTTGAAGTTATGCCTTTCCATTACCATACGAAGATTAAATTGTTTTCCAAAACTAATAAAATGTAATTAAATTAAGTACAATACTGAACTGGTCTTTAAGGTCAGACCTGGAGTCCTGCATTGTCAGTATTTTTGTCTGTTTTCCAGTAAATATTTAAACATCCTTAAAACAAAATACATTTACTGGAGAATTAAAATTGGTGAATAGTTTATTTCTTCCTCTTTTAAGCATGTATTTCTAAAACAGTAATATCCAAAAATAAATACTTTGGATCCAGCGTAAGTCACATTGAATAAAAGCATCTGCCAAATGTGTACATGTAAAATGTAAAATCATGCTAAAATTCAGTACCCTGTCTCCAATACCTTAATTTTAAAGGGGTCATATGATGCGATTTAAAATTTTCCTTTCTCTTTGAAGTGCTACAAGCTCTTGGTGCATAAAGACGATCTGAAAGTTGCAAAGACTAAAGTCTCAAATCCAAAGAGATATTCTTTATAAAAGTTAAGAGTTAACCACGCCTACCTAAAACGGCTCGTTCTAACACGCCCCCACATATCTACATCACTATGTGGGAAGATTTGCATTACACCGCCCAAATGTTCACGCAAAGAAAGAAGGCGTAACTTTTATTCTCACTGTAGTATTGTTGTTGCCGCCATGTCGTGAAGGCGCTGTGTGCTTCGTTGTGAAAGCGAAACTACTTTGTTTGGTCTTCCAAAAGAGGACGATATCCGCTTCGTCATGCCTGGAGATGATCCGTGGTGGTCGCTGAGAAAATACATCAACTTCGCGCTGTGGATCGCCGGATCGGCTTTCACCGTGGACGAAGTAGAGTCCAGCCCGGGGTCGTCACATGTGGCTGCCGCAAGCCCTCTGGCTGCTCCTTCGGCGCTCCCTCTAGGCCGCCGGCCTCCGCTCACTCTAGACCGCCGTGTATGACGCTGTGTTTCGTTGTGAAAGCGAAACTACTTTGTTTGGCCTTCCAAAATAGGACACGACTAGAAATCAGTGGTTAAATTTACAACACTATTCCAGAACAGTTCAACCCAAATATTCAGATGTGTGCAGCACATTTTATGGAGGACTGTTTCCTGATCCTGGTAGAGTAGACTACAGTGCCGGCAGTTCTGACTCACAGACTGTAAGTACGTTTTTTATATATAAAGAATTTGCCACTGACGATTCAAACGCGAGTTTTGAGCAGTTTAGGGGCATAGAGGAGAAACCATAATGTACAGTATGTGGGAAATAATGTGTTTTTATAACCTTAAACCACATAAACACATTTCATTACACCAAATAATGTTCTTTTTAGCAGCATCATATGACCCCTTTAAAATAAATTTATACCTCAGCAATTTTGTTTCTCAAGTAAATTATTGAAACTTTTATGGTGCAACTTTACAATTCAGTTCCATAAACATCCATACTGGCATTTGAACAAATATGGATCCATGGCTCTTTAAAGGGGGATGATAGTGATTATGTAGGTCGATGTTGGCACTCTGGAGGAGGTATTGGCCACCACTTTAGAAACTGAAATATATCCTCTCACAGCACTGATTGTTAGCCACTATTATGGAAAAAGACCTTTTGTTAATGATAAAAAAAACATGTTGTTGTTGAAGAAGAGAAAATCTACTGTTGTTTTGCTCACGTCCAGCTTTAATAGGCTCTAATGAGGGGCATAGTACAGAGTCATTAGAGAGCTGCTTTTCCAGGGGCCCTATAAACCAGCCTCACTGCAACCGACATGTGCGTTCAGGGAAAGGTATCACATGTGCCTTTCCAGCAGGTGTGAACTATTTGTTCCATGAGATGAAGAGAACTTGTTCAGAGCTCTTTAGTTAGCTTCTGTGCATAGCTTTGATGTCATATAAATAATTCTTATTACATCACTCAATTATTATTTATTTTTTATTCTTATTTATTTTTTTTAAATTTAATCAAATAAATATTAGAAATGTAAAATATTTTATAATTTTACAAATTTTTAATCATACATTTAATTTAATTTATTATTCATATCTGTTTTCTTTGCACAGCATTTCATTTATTTTTGTCACCACAGGTGAGAATGTGATGTCCACCTTCCCAACCGAAGCATCCATCAATGTCACTGCTGCAACAGATACTCAGTTAAAGGTAAATTCTTCTGACCTGAGGTCACCCGTTGCACTTTCTGATTCTGTTTCTGTGAGTTAGGACTGTAATCTCTCAAACCAGAGGAGCATAGAAAGATAACAGCAGAAATACAACTTCATCATGTATTGCTCCAAATTCCAGGGTTATCTAGGAGATTTCACATGGCAGGAGCACTCATTAGAATATTCCCAAAAAAACACTGAAACTTTGAGGGCAGTCATTTTGTTTGACTAATGTATGTGCAAACACATCTGTAATGAGGGTAAGCACTAACCTGTCTCTCTTCCCTCTCAGTAAAAGTAAGAAATAAGTTCTTGCGGTGAATTCGCCAGTATCTAATTACGAAACATTTGTCTTTGGTTTCTGTTAGTTTGATTAATTGAGCTCACTGAAACAACCACAAGTACAAGGCAGGATTTCTCACTCATCAGCCTTAATCGAAACCATCCCAGCCTGGCTAGATTAACTGCAGTGAAGTCTGTTTTTGGAATTTAAGATTCATGAGTTTATTTAAGTAAAATAACAACTAATCCCCCCAAAATACACTTCATAACCCTTGAAGGGTATGTATGTGATTTATTTATATGTCACCACTGTCAGTTAATTGCAAAAAAATCATTCCTGAGTCAGTGTTATTTTAGTGTCACTTATATGCTATTATAGTTTTTGCTAGTAATTTGAATTAGATTATATTTTTATAATTTCTTTTTAAATTTTTTGGTGATTTTGCTGTGTTTTTATCATTTTGATCATTTTTTAAATATGTCTATATTAAGTTTCAGTTAGTTTCACTTTAATTTAAACTAAACAACAATTGAAAATGTTGCCTTGGCAACTAGCTGAAATAAGTAAAAAAAAAATATATATATATATTTGTTTATATTGTATTTTATTTTAGTTATGATAATAACCCTGTCCCAAACCATCACCCAGTCTGCCATTGGTCAAGCAAACAGAGTTAGTCCCGCCTCAAACTTACACCATTGGTTGAGCCAATTTTGGTAGCTGAGCTGCTCAAACAAACACTTTTCAAGGCAATCCACCTACTTTTCTTAGATGCTATTTATACAGAAAGTGTTTTTACATTTTAAAACTTGTAACATAGGGCAGTGAATTAAAAAGGAATACAAATTCTAGGGCTATTTGTTTTAAAAGTTGTACTTAAACTTGAATGATGTGTCATGTGAAATGTCGGAAAAGATGTGAGGCACGAATGCAATGGCCAAAGACGTCCATCTAGTGCACGTTTGCATAGAAAAACAAAGCAAAAACAGGGGAGTGGAGTGTAAAAATGCGTTCTGTGTGAACAGCCCCTTACAGTTGTTTCTGCATATTGAGCTAGGATATGGGAAATTATTTAACTTATTGACATTTCTTGAAATAGTTGCACATCAAGATCCGCGGTGTAAATGTGAGCATATGGAGAACAGCAGTCACCGAGAGCAGTACACTCAGATGGTTGACTTCATTTGAATGCTAGTAAATTAAGTTGGCCATTCAAGACACTGACATATCCTCTAAAGGCTCTCAGCGGTGTTTGACACACCTCCTTTTACAGGCTCTCAGTCTGTCTGCTCGGATTCTTCTCTGCGCAGTAATTAAATGGAGTGGACGAACACAGACAAACACACACACACACACATGATTAGGGCCTCCCAGACTACACCTCACACACCCTTGGATGATTAGGTGTTATGAAGCTGATGCAGACGTCGCTCTGGGACCGTCCATGTGTGAATAGACGCACACACCCTTGGCAGACATACAAGAGCACAGCAGGAAATGAGGTGGAGGCCGAAGCTGTAAACACAAACAAATTCAGCTCTTTCGTAACTATTGTTTCCCCCCCAGACTCTGAGGAAATGGAAAGAAATCAGAGTTTGAGCATTCGCGCAAATGACAACACTGGCTGTTATTGAGTAAGGAGGTCAAGTAAAAGAGAAGATTTTCCGTAATGGCCTCTTATAGGGTATGGATGAAAAAATGAGACTTTAAGCAATTAGTTTGGAGGTTCTTTCTTCAGACTTCTTTGGAAAGTTCAAGTAAGACTGGCATTCAGCTTGGCTGTTGACATTGACATTCACAAATCCTTTGAGAATGAGATTTAATTAAATAATTTCAGCTGTACTGTAAGCGCCAGTGATTCTGATGCGTGTTGAAATGATTATATTAGGTTATGGGAAACCACAAAAACGCATTTATATTTTGAATGTCAAGTCCGAGCCACACAGAGCCATTACATGTGATTGTGGGTCATTTTATGGAGTGCTGTTGACACATATATAGCAGATATTTTTGTGTGTGTTACAGAGAACCACAGAGATCCCCCGACCTACCTCCACAAACCTGACAGAGGAAGTTCAGAGACTTCAGGACCCCATGCGGTTACAAACGCTCGACCTCCTTCAGTCTCTATCATTTAACCTTCCAAACAACACTATACCTCAGGAAACAGCCAACAATCTTACACAGGTGAAGATGGGACGTTTGAGGGTTTTGGAAATCATAAAGAAACATTGAGATAAAAGAAAATAATTATTTCAGAATCTGCATTATTTTTAGGTCTTTATTAAAATAAGTACATTTGTGACATTAATTGTGTGATTTTTGTTATAGACAATATTACGGCAATATTACTGTTTTTACTGTATTTTTAATCAAACAGTGAATGCAGCCTTGGTGAGCATAAGATACTTCTTACAAACATATTTTTAAAAAAACTTACTGACCCCAAATTTGTGAACAGAATTGTAAATCACAGTGGGGGAAAAAAAGAAAAATAGAAGCATCTTCACTGTTTCTTTTAGACTTAACACACACACACAAGTTTTTAACTATGCATCATTCTGCTCTATGTGTTTTAGTCTCTACTGAAAAGTGTGGATGAGGTCATAACTGCCAGCGACTGGAGAGAAAATGATGAGGTACGTTTAATGGATAGATTGATGATTGGAAAGATATAAAGATTCTATCAGTCCATTCATTCATAAGTAGGTCCAGATGAATCTGCAGACTTGTTACGCATTTCAGCGGTTCCTTTGAGGGAACATATGAAGAGTTCAGATGCAAAAGCCTCTAAGTGCCATCTGAAATTTTCTTCTAAAATTAGCATATTTATCAGGCTCCTATGTTTAGGTTCAGTAATTTTTCTTTAAATTAAAAACGTGAAATAAATTAACATAAATATAGGAGTCTGATAAAAATGCTAATTTTAGATGAAAATTTCAGATGGCACTTAGAGGCTTTTGCATCTGAACTCTTCATATGTAGAACTGAAAGAATGTGTTAAATGGAGCTGAAGGTACTACAAACCTATTGGTATCTGAAAGAATCATCAGGTTCGTAATATACTTTGGACTTGTCTTTTATCATGGTAAACAGTGGAGTCCAGTGGTCAGTGGGCTGGTGGAGACTGTGGATAAAGTGATGGTGCATATGGTCTCCAACCTTCGGTCCAGCCCAGACGCAGAGGCTCCTTTGGCCATAGGGGGCAAGAGCTCTGTAGCAGGTCAGTACACACTCCAGAACACTTCTTCAAACTTCCATTTCTAGAATATCTGTTCTTAGAAATTCACACTTCCTCTGGCTTGAAGTATGTGGAGTATGTCCAAGTATGCTCAAAGGGGAACGCATACCTAATGCACATGCATGAATGCAGCATACAGGGTGTGTGTCACAGTGTACAATTAGGCCTGAGTTAAGGAATTTGAAGTTTGAGATATGAAACATGACTTGAAAAAGCTAAACAGCCATATTTTACAATTTTATGTTATTCCAAGACGTGTTAAATGTTTTAAAGGAGTCATATGATGTGATTTGAAGTTTTCCTTTCTCTTTGGAGTGTTACAAGCTGATTGTGCATAGATAAGATCCCTGAAGTTGCAAAGACTAAAGTCTCAAAACCAAAGAGATATTCTTTATCAAAGTTAAGACTCTGCCACGCCCCCCTAAAACGGCTCGTTCTAACACGCCCCCACATATCTACCTCACTATGTGGAAATATTTGCATAATGCCGCCCAAATGTGCACGCAAAGAAAGAAGGCGTGGTTTCAGTAACAGCAGTTAGTGTTGAAGCAGCCATGTCAGGGAGACGCTGTGTGTTTCAGTGCGAAAGCAAAAGCACTTTATTTGGCCTTCCGAAAGTAGATGCAATTAGGAATCTTTAAGATGACTTACAACAGAACAGCAATGCATTTTATGGACGACCGTTTCATGAACCTAGGAGAGGAGGTAATTCTGACTTTGCTATGACAATCTGGCGCTTCTGAATCAGCTACTGTTTTGTTATTATTTTAAGTATTTGCTATTGACTGTTCAAATGCGGAGTTTTGCACATCGTGTGTGTGTGCGCGAGTGAGCGAGTGAGAGAGAGAGAGAGAGAGATACGCCCAGTGATAAATCAGTGATACGCCCACACAAAAACACACACCACACCACACACACACACACTCAATTCAATTCAATATGTGCTTTATTGGCATGACAATTGTTACAATGTATTGCCACAGCATAGTGTTTACATTGAATCTAGAACAGATATATATGCAAAAAAAACATGCATGTATATACATTTAAAAAGTAAAACAAATTAAAATTTTAGAATCGTAGAATTCTACGATTCTAAAATTTTAATTTGTTTTACTTTTTAAATGTATATACATGCATGTTTTTTTTGCATATATATCTGTTCTAGATTCAATGTAAACACTATGCTGTGGCAATACATTGTAACAATTGTCATGCCAATAAAGCACATATTGAATTGAATTGAGAGAGAGAGAGAGCGCGAGAGAGAGAGGGGGGGGGGTCACATCACAGTGGAGTCAGCTGTCTTAACCGTGGCTTGTGTACTGCAAACACATACCAGCTTCATCACTGTGTCTGTCACGTGACTCTGTTCCCCTTTCGGGCTCTGTCTTTACATTTATTTTGAAAGATGAAGCTCGCAATTATGGTAAGGGGCGTTAAATTTCCGACGAGTGCTTGCGGTGTTCGGCCAATCACAATGCACTGGGTCAGCTGGCCAATCAGAGCAGACTACGCTTGTCGGAAGGAGGGACTTTGTAGAAAACGAAGCGTTTGAGAGAGGCAGGGCATAGAGGACTTACAATAATGTACAGTATTTGAAAAATAATGTGTAACATATTCTGTTACACCAAATACACAAAATAATGATCTTTAAAAAAGCATCATATGACCCCTTTAACATATATGAGAAAGTTGATTTATGTTCATAATGATTTTAAGTAGTCAGAAGTGCTGCAAATTAAGGAATCAAACACAAATGTGCATGTCTATCTTGTCTTTTGGGAAAAAAAAACGTAACATGAAATGTTTTGACCGTGGTTGTTTGGGTTATTGTACTGTACCATTAGTGTACCAGATAATTTCACAATTCTCTGTGCCAGTTTTAATATCACCAGAAAAGTGAATATACTGTTGATTCTTTATTTTAAGAAACAAAACAACATACAGAACTACCAAATTTTGCTATAAGTTTGATTACATCATATAATAATTGCTGTTAATAGTGTTCATCGTCTGTTTGATTACGTCTTTAATTGATTTTCCATACATTTCTGCCATGTGTACATTAACTGACAGTCACCACTAAGCTACTACTAAATATATTGTAGAAACGTAATTTTCTGTAAAGTTGCTTTGCAACGATTTGTATTGTGAAAAGCGCTATACAAATAAACTTTAATTGAATTGAATTTTAAGTTATTATTAAGTTATTTTTAGCATTTTTTTTTTGTTAAAAATACAGTAAAAATATTGTGAAATATATTGTGAAAAAACAGTTGTGGTTCTTAATATTTTTGTGGAAACCATGATACATTATTTCAGGATTATTTGATGATTTGATTCATTTATTTTAAATAAAAATCATTTGTAATATTATTAATGTATTTGCTGTCATTTTTTATAAAACAATGCAATGTAGCTTTCACATATATTTTTCAATTAAGTAAAAATTGCTTCAAGTTAATCAGACAATTTATTCAAGACGTAAACGGTCTGTAATAAAAATAAGTTACAAATTTCAGAGCTGATATAAAGTTGAAGTAAACAGTGTTGACTGTGTTTACATAAAAAATGTACACACGTGTAGCCGCTTGTCACAGAGTAATTTATGTGAGATTTTGTAACAAGCTGCCTTTCAGATTGAAATCACACAGTTTGAAATTACATTCAGTACTCAGTACCAAAATGCTGGTCCTTTTGACTTTCTAGGAAGTGATGCAGTAACAAAGAGTATACTTACTGTGAACAGTGACCCATCTTTTTTTTTTAAATGTGTCTAGATTACTCTCTGATGAAGATCCCTCAGAACTACAATCTGCACAGCTACCGGTTCCCCACACAAGGGAAGAGTTACATCTCAGTACCAGGAGAGGCCCTCACAATGCAGTGTGAGTATGCACATGTCTCAAAGCACAAAACCCTAAAAACTGGTGTTGATCCATGTCCCGATCCCACAGCTTTATGTTAATGAATGTTTATTACTGGAGTAGGCACATTTTATTTGATTTTATTTAGTGATTTCGCCAGACCAGGGTGCAGGTTGTCCTGTGCCGTCCTGGAGAACAGTGCCTGTCTATGTCGCCTATGCCATCCGCTACTGACTAATGTGATAAATCATGCTTAAAGTAGCAAACTTTATGCTTTTCCACTCGCTTAACCACAATTTAGCCATAATGTGCATAATGGAACAAACAAAACTTGGACTGGAGCGTAGACATATGAAATGGAATGGACTGCTAAACAAACTGCCAATCATATTTTCTTTTTTGAATAGAAGGTTGTTGTTCTGAATCATTCCTACCCAATTTAAACCCTGATTATGAGTAAATGTGCGCACACACTTCTCATTGCTTTTGGACACCTCAGGCTGGGGTGAAAGAACACATTGTTTTCATAAGAGGAGGATGAGGGACATTTATTTGTTGTCTGTTTATTTGTTGTTTATGGTTGAAGAGTACAGTGCAATCAACTCTGATGACTTCCTGCTGCTCTCTGACGAAAACTGCCTATCACACAAGTGCCTCAAGGGGAGTTTCATTAAAAACGGAGAAAGTGTGTGCGCTTGCCTTTTTTTAATGTATAAATGCGAGCTATAGTTGAAGAATGAGAGTTGCAATGTTTCCCATGTGGCGGCGGTAATTATGAGGGCATTAAACGTTTTGTTTGTTTGACACCGTTTTGGGGTCAGCTCCCCTCAGCTCCTCTGGCACGGTGCTGAACCTGAGCCCCGCTCCGTTCATTATAAACAGTTTTAATAATCTATTAAAGCTCTATTGTCAGAAATGGCACATAAACGCTAGCACTGGCATTCATGTGCCACTGAACCGCTTCTTCTGTGCTGCTGGACATATGGTACACTTCATTAACAGAAACTAGCAGAGCTTTTATACGCCAATTAAAGACCGCGAGAGAAGGGGCGCATTGAAACACTCTGTATTTCCGCTGGGCCAAGTTTCTTTTAGTCTTAATAAAAACATTTGTAGAGAGATTTTGCCCATTGGTTTGTGAGGTTATTGGCCCAGAGCTCATCTGAAGCCCAACTCAGAAGCGTTAGTTTGGGCACAGTGATATTGCATATTCGGTCCATTAACACCTGTAAAAACACTAATAAGTTGCAACAGTTCTCAGCATGTTTCACAGTAACCAAAACTGCAAATAAGCACCACTATGGTGCTCATCTAAAAAATGAGAAAAGCACATAATAAAATGACTCAAACCAAAACTAAAATTAAAATGAAAATATAAAATAAATTGTTTATTTAAATAACATTTACAGCTGCTTGCTCGATTTTTGTCTTGCTCAAATTGCTGAATAATTTTATTGCTTTATTAGACATCAGTTAATCAAGACATTTACAAAAAAATAAATAAATAAAAGGCACTCTTGAGTGTCTGGTGATTTCAGCATTTATTTTCATCTGCCACTGTGATCAGGTTGCTTTAAACTGGTTGTTGTTAATAATTGGCCTAGACTAATTTAAATGCCTCTAAGTGGTTTCTGTGCTCAACTTCTGCATAAAAAGCATGTTGTAAATGGTAGTATAATTAAATGTAATACTGTAAATGATACTTTGATCCCAATCACAAAGTAAATTATTTCTACAATTAATTGTGTGGTTCTAATTCAGGCACTGATGATATGATATTGCCAACAGTTGGTATATATACAAATATACAACAGTTATTTTACAAGGTTATTTACACAAAGTCTTCTGTCAAATTATGATAATAATGATTGTGTTTTCATGCGAATACAGAAGCTGAACTTAAATGAAAATGGCCATATGTATTTTATCATATAATGGTTGAAAAAGTTTTGAAGTAGAGTGTAACATATTTTCCCCTCACACAAGTGGTGGTCCCTCATCGCGCTCTTCTTGCGTGTGTGTGTGAACACACATCTTTCCCATTAGAGCTGCAGTGAGAGGAATGCATGCAGTGTCTGTGATAATGAGTCTATCCTCCCTGTGCATTTCAACGGCAGCACAACACATTCTTCAACACACACATGCATCTGTGTGATCAAATGTTAATACTTGTGTATGTTTCCCCCTGCAGCTCAGACCACGATCGTGGGACTTTTCTACCACAAAATGCACAACTACTACAAAAAAATCAGCCCTCTACAAACAAGGTAAAGTGTGTGTGTGTGTGTGTGTGTGTGTGTGTGTTTTTCCTGTTGTACATCATGTTCTTGCGAGCTTGTCTTTATTACTTTGGTTTTCTGTCATCTGGGCCTCTGCGTCTGATACTCCCAGCCATTAAGGCGACTGATAACACTCTTTCCGTCTTAACACAGCCATGATCAGTACTTATCTCAAATAATTTTTTGTTTGTTTGTTTGTTTTTTTTAGCACAGCTCTGGAACTCAGCTGGCCTCTTTTTTGTGTAACTGAACTGGCCAACAGAGCTGCTGCAGGGTAAAATCTTGTGAATGTCTAAACATTCATGAGAAACCAAAATAAAATTTATACAAATGCTATATGCGCTGTCAGTTATACAGTATTGTAGACTGCCAGTTTGTGCATTAGTGATGTGTTGTTCCTTACACCAGTAGGTGTCAACAAGAGATTGTCTTTATAAGTGAGTCAGTGAATCATTCATTCATCTGATTTGTTCAAAAACACTGATTCATTTAGCAAGGAAACAAGTGAGTCTTTGAATCATTCATTCAACTGATTTGTTCAAAAGCACTGTTTTATTTAGTCAGAGCTGGCCCAACCTAATAAGCTATATACGCGGTTGCATAGGGCCCCGTGGCCACCAGGGGGACCCATGTCAAGGTTCAGACAGTAATGCTCAGTAATAATAATATTGATAAAGTTTCAGTTGCGTGTGTTAATGTTTAAAAATGAAGAGGCGGCACTATAAAACTGGTGCTGACTGCAGAGAAGTGGGAAAAGAAAAAACAAAGTGAGCAAGGATTTTGAAAATATATTGTTTAAATGGCGGTTGCTGCATCGTGCTGCGAGTGCTTCGAAGACGTGCTGTGCCAATGGAAGAACAGGCTAATAAAAATTAATGGTATTGTTATCATGGGCCCTTCAAAATACGTGAATAATTCTAGAAATCTTATTATCCGAATGGTTTTGATTTTTAGAACGCACGTTTTCCATCGACCAGTTACAACACTGCACGTTTGCTGCATAAAAGTTCAGTCAGATTTTCTCATTGATTTGAACAAAAACAGTAGACGGGCTGAATAAAAATGCAAGTTCACTCACTCTCTGACAGGAGGTGGTGCTTTAGGAACAGCAGAAATACATCCGTTACCGTTGTTACCCCTGTACAAAGGAAGTCAAACAGTGTTTACATGTTTTCAAATAGCCATTCAGATTTTTTTATTCACTTTGGTGTTTATCAAATAATGTCAAATATTTAAATATGATTTAAAAAATCACAAGAAAGCAACAGTTAAATAAACAGTTAAACTTTTAAATAGTTATTTAAATGTCTAAATGTTAAATGTTTAAAACATTTTAAAAGTGCTTAATAAGTAAATATCTTTATATTTATGTATTGAAAGATAAATACTGAGTAGATTCTGATTAAGGCAGTTTGGGCATTTATACACCAGGGTTATTTTAGTTAACTAAAATTAAAAATATTAAAAATCATTTTGTTTCTTGAAATAAAATTAATTTTAGCTGAAATAAATTACTTAAACTCTTTTATTTTAGCTAGTTGATAAGGCAACATTTCCCATTTTCATTTAGTTTATCTTGATGTTCTAAAATAACTCAAATAAAATTGAATAACTATATAGGCATTGAAAAACAACAACAAACAATAAACTTACAAAAACTTTAACTAAAATCAAAATGACAGCAGAAAATATAAAAATAATTAAAAATATTAACAAAAACTGTAATAGTACACTCTAAAAAATGCTGGGTTGTTTCAACCCAATGTTGGGTCAAATATGAACTAACCCAACTGTTGGGTTAAAAAGCTAATTTAAAAATGTAACCAAAATTTAACCCAACAGTTGGGTTAGTCCATATTTGACCCAACATTGGGTTGAAATAACCCAGCATTTTTAGAGTGTACCTGAATGATACTAAAATAAAATTTCTTTAAAATAAGGTGTCAGTGTAAGATGTGTACAATGGGCGATGGGGGGGGGCCCTCTTTTGAAAATCTAGCCCTGCGTTTAGAAAACAAGCAAGTGAATGCATCTGAAATTGCATACTTCACTCAAATATTGAGTGGTGCAATTTCAGATGCAGCCTGTAGGTCATTAAATCACTCATTCAAATGATTTGTTCAAATTCTGTTACTTCCTGTTTAATGCTATGAAGCTGCTTTGAAACAATGTCTGTAGGAAAAAGCGCTATGAAAATAAATGTGACTTGACTTAAAAACACTGATTCATTCATTAAGGAAACAAGTAAGTGAGTCATTAGTTCAACAGATACATTTAGAAACACTGATTAACGCAGGAACAAAACAAACAGCACTACTGTTGCTCTGAGATGCTGAACAGTTGATTCTGCTGTAGTCTCGCGTAGCCAGACATTCAGACTGCCGGCAGAAGGTCTGGGAACCTTGGCCGCTTTGAATGGCCAAGGACCGCCCAAGAGGCCATGTGACTGACAGGTAAAGCAACCAATCACATTTCGTTTTGTGCCGCATCATGTTTAGGGGCGTGGAAATGTCCCCACAATAACAGACCGGTGTGTAAAACTGTTGGACGTATTTTCAAGAATCTGTACCGCAAACTTTACACATTTCACATGCTTTTGAAAATCCAGCATTTAGTCGATCCTGATAAACGCTCTGTTACAGTTGTAAACACAACGGCTTTCTTCTTCCATGAGGGGGTTTGGCGTCACAGCATATTTGTTTCCAGGTGGAACATTAAAGAATGCGAAACACGTCTCCCGAAAATCCTATAGAATTCAACCAATCAGATGACGACTTTGAAACTCCTAAAGCGTTTCCAATTTTGTGTGCCATATGCATCAGACGTTCAGCCAACGGTCCGTGGGTGTGACGTCTGAGGCTGTGGCTTAGTTTGGAACTATTTTCATTGGCAGAGCAAAATCAGACAATGTAACTGAATAATGTAACTGCCAGTGATTACCTCTTGTTTAATGAGCTGTTCTATAAAAACAAAATCACAATCTTGCTGTTGTTCTCTTTAGATAAGATTATTATTATCTTAATGCTATCATTATGTGTTATTATTGGTACGATATTAGTTCTTTGCAGATAGCTGTCATTAGCATCGTTTTCTTTGTTCATTATGTAGAGTTTGTACAGTAGTTGAAGTGTGGACAATAACTGACTGTCCGTCTCTGCAGGATAAATGAGGCAGTGGATTTTAAAGATCATAAGATCCAGATGGCCAGTCATCTTATTTCTCTGAAGGTGGAACCCTCTCCTGCCCTGTCACTCAACCTGTCCACTGAGCCGCTCATCCGGATCGTCCTCACGCATCAGCTGGTAGGAGAACATCAATCCTCACCTCATTTTGTTAATATTGGCGTTCAGTCAGGAGTGTGGGTGCTTGTGTGCATTTGTGTGTATAACAGTTATTTGGTATGTTTGGAAGATCATACATATTTAAAAAAATATATACAGTGGGTACGGAAAGTATTCAGACCCCCTTAAATTTTTCACTCTTTGTTATATTGCAGCCATTTGCTAAAATCATTTAAGTTAATTTTTTTTCCTCATTAATGTACACACAGCACCCCATATTGACAGAAAAACACAGAATTGTTGACATTTATGCAGATTTATTAAAAAAGAAAATCTGAAATATCACATGGTCCTAAGTATTCAGACCCTTTGCTCAATATTTAGTAGAAGCACCCTTTTGATCGAATACAGCCATGAGTCTTTTTGGGAAAGACCCAACAAGTTTTTCACACCT
Source organism: Sinocyclocheilus grahami (assembly GCF_001515645.1). NCBI lineage: Eukaryota > Metazoa > Chordata > Actinopteri > Cypriniformes > Cyprinidae > Sinocyclocheilus > Sinocyclocheilus grahami. The sequence goes on from NW_015506999.1 coordinate 110,590, forward strand.
GGATTTAGGGGACTAAGATGACGTACAAAAATGTATACAACAACAGCTTTAGGATCAAGCAGAAAATTCAACCAACCATTTCATTTAGAAGTGAGCTGATCAAACACACTCACACTCATCAACCAACATCTGGCTTTCAGCAAATCAGTTAGACCGAATGCAATTAACATAAATTCATATTAATGACCGATCTGGCCGGGCAGATCCAGCACCAAGCTGGTGAGAGAAAGTAAATTTCCAGAGGAGAGAAGATATGCACAACAGAAAAGAAGAAAAGTTGTTTTTGACAAAAAATATAACTTTTTACAGTCATAGCTGTATCAATATTTTATGCCTAATTTAAGTTGCTAGAGTATCTGATGGTTTTGGAAGCTTTCAAATAGTATCTTGTGTTTCCATGGCAAGTGGTCATTTAAAACAGTGTCATGCATGTGAAGAAAGACTGGTGAGATTTCTAATGCATCCCCACACATTTTAGGCCATTTGTGACAGTGTATTCTGAACATTGAGGTTTGATTGATACATAGATTTATTCTGAGACTTTAGTCTAACCAGAATCATCCCTTTATATTTCTTAAACGGAACAGAAATTATTCTAATTAGTTGTAGGAAAACTTTCAAAGACCAAAAAACTTTTTTTTTTCTTTTCTTTTTTTTGTTGTTGCTGCTGTCACTGTGTTTGTGGTTGTGTCTTTCGGTGAGCCCCAGAGTTCAGAACTGCCAGGACTAACCATGGAAATCCATTTCGGTTTGCATCATTCCTTGCACATTTTTTTTCAGCTCTGAAACATCTAGAGCTTTGCTCCAAAAGAAAAGTGGTTCTGAATGCTGGAGCCATAAGCCTTGAGGTCTTTTGAGAAGGGAAAGATGATTTGGTTTAACAAGGAGTTTATTTGGCATGTGTGCGCAGATGCTAAGACTCGGTTGAGGATGCATCTGTCTGCCAAATTTCCATGGGAAACCCATCAAAAATGGATACAGATGGCATGTAGACAAGTCAACCAATACAGCATGTTTTTGGAGAGTATTTGCTAAAAAAAACAAGGAGTTCACCGTAGCATTGGATTTCACACACCACGTTACACGCGTTATTCATCAGCTAACCCACATTTGACAGCTCACTATGCTCTTGACCGTTATATAAGATCTGCTAACCTTTGCATTCTGTCATAACCCTTCTTAACAAAGACTTGTTTCATTAAATAAACAAGAAACTCATATACAGCACAATACCCTCAAAGAAAAAAAATTATTTAAATGAGCAGTCGTTTATTTTTTCATTGTTCTTTTAAAAGCATTTTTAGAGCTTTCCAAATCAAAACCATGATGGCATGCATGTAACTATAGAGACTAGCGTTTGTTTTGCTGGCTTTTTATGGTTTTGTGAGAGATGTTTATTTCGGTGATGTTTGTTGATGGAAATGTGTCTTTGTACAAAGACCCATTATGCTGAATAAAAGGAGCCTGCTAAAAGAGTAAATCCAGAAACATGTAAAAAAATTTAATTCTGTCATCATTTACTCACCCTCCACATGTTTCAAACCTTGTATGAACTTTCTTCTGCTGAATATTGGGAACCAAACAGTTAACAATAGCCATTGACTTTCCAGTATATACAGTATATATATTTTTTTATTTTGCATGTCCGTGCTACACATTATTCAGACATTTTAATTTCCTTTAGTTATAGTTTGAGTGATTGTCTAATTAATCCTGGGGCACTGGCTTCCTATGTGTGGGACTGTCCAGAACAGAGGCATTAGTGTCAGACCAGTGTTTCTTGAGTAATGTATGTGAGCTGAATCACTAGATCAATAATCTGTCACTGCATATGTGATGGAGTACAGTGATAAGACTGTTTAAGATAATGGTCTCTGTGTTGTGTTTTAGCCAATGTCTTGTTAGGTAGAATGATTCAACTACCGTTAAACATTAGTGAATTCAATATAAATTGTCTGTGGTTTTTTGGAGGTTGTCGCCGCTTCTCATGGGAAATTCTCCCTGTGATCAGAGCGAGATTTGTGTTGGTTTATTGCCTTTGAAATACACTGGAGATTTGCAAAGCTACATATTTTCAAAATCAACTGTTTAAGGAGTTGTTTGAATGACTAGTCAACTATTTGGTCTTAAGTAAGCCCTTTATAATAAAGTAAATTTAGGATCATGTTCAACAGACACCGTTCAGGTGCATTTCTTTGCAATAAATGCTACCATGCAGTTTGGGGTCTGTAATTTTATTTATTATAATGTTTTTATTTGTTTCTTTTTAAAAAATATATTTTTTAAATGTTTCTTATGCTCACTAAGGCTGCATTTATTTTGATCAATAATTATCAAACTTTTTAGCAGTAGATATGAACACTAAATACAGCCATTACTGAAGTCTGACAATTATTGTTTTAATTGTAATTTATTGTTCAAGGCAGTGGATTTGTTACAAAACAGGTGCTTTGATGGCTATAGCTTGTCGTCTGGCAGTGGACTAGTTTACTCTTAATTGTTTAACAACCAACTTGTCCATTTGTAAATTTAAAGGAGATTAATATAGATGCAACTTTCCTTAAAATAGTGTCTCAATGTGTTTTACGCTTTAAAGCGCTGCCACTAAAATATTAAAGATAAGCAGTTGTTGGATGGCTAGTTAAACATCCTGACCCATCCATAAACTACAAAGACTGCAACCTAAGCAACAATCGAGAAACTAAATGCAGCAATATCCTCATCTCATCTTTCCATCTCTTTTCTCCTTTTCTTCCCTCTCCACTCCTCACCTGTCTGGTCTCTCACTGGCACGAGGTGAACAAATGGAAAGAGTGATTTCATGAGGAATGCTGGCGATGCTCAGTGTCAAAATCAAGAGGATTAAAAAAAAGATTTCTGACAAGCTCTCCCTGCATTTACAACCTAATAAAGCTTCAGCGGAGCAGACACGAAACAGAGACGCCACACATACTGAGCGAGAGTGTGCATCTGTCGCGCTGTGTGTGAACGTGTACTTGCACATATGTTTACACTAACCAAAGGCATTACTAGAGGCTGTTTATTAATTTTAATACAACGAACCTCCAAATTCGATGTGCATATGAAGTAGCCTGGACATTATTGGTGAATGGTACTGGACACAAAACCACATTCACATGAACACAGCACAATGGATGATCCATTGTGCTGTGTTCATGTGAATGTGGTTTTGTGTCCAGTAAAGATGTTTATGGATGAATTACTGAACCGCAAGCAGTTTTTTGACCAGAAAGTATTTCCGCTGTGGTTCAGATATAATCACAGATTCACACAGTCCTAATACAACTTGTAAAAAATCTCACCAATTCTGACACACATTCTGATGGATGACTGAGTACTTTTGTTGTCCACATAGTACAGTTAGGGTTTTTAAAGGTACAATAATGAGCAGTGCTCACCGCCAGACCATTTTTATAACTCGCACACCCAATTCCTGTCTGAACTCACTCACTCAAGCGCCTGCTTACACACTCCCTCGCTCACACAATTTTCAATACTAACTTAAAGAGATTGCAGTCTGTCAGTCATATAATGGAAGTGAATGGGAATCACGGCTTTGAGAGTCAAAAAGACATACACAAACAAAACCAAATTAAACCCTGCAGCTCGTGACGATACATTAATGTGTAAAGACACGAAACGATCAGTTTGTGCAAGAAACTGAACAGTATTTATATAGTTTTTTACCTCTGATTCACCGCAATGTCCGAACTGTCCTGAGCGCGTTCTCAACAGCCGGCGCGTGACGCGTCTTCTTCTTCTTGCTTTACGGCAGATCACAGACTTATAAGTGCATTACCGCCACCTATCTCTCAAATGGACAACTGACACTCTATCTACAATCTCAATAACTGACAGACTTCAATGGTTTGAGTTAAAAATCTTCGTTTGTGTTCTACTGAAGAAACAAAGTCACCTACATCTTGGATGCCCTGGGGGTAAGCAGATAAAAATCTGATTTTCATTTTTGGGAAATGAAATGAAATCTTATCACAATTATTTTTCATGTTTTGCAAGTTACTGAGCAGTACAGCCAAACTAATTTCCCTATTTAAAAAATAAGAGACTATTTAGGCTAGGGGTGATTAGGCTAGTATTATTGTGAAATATTATTACAATTTAAAAGAACTGTTTTCAATTTTAATATACTTTTAAATGTAATTTATACCTGTGATGGAAGCTGAATTTTCAGCAGCCATTACTCCAGTCTTTAGTGTCACATGATCATGATCATGTTCTAATCTGCTGATTAAATGCTTAAAGGGATAGATCACCCAAAAATACACTTTATTTAGCTTCAAAACCCCGACCACCATTCACCATTCATGCCATTATAAACCTTGGAAGAGGCAGGACATTTTTTTAAATAACTTAGATTGTATTCATCTGAAAGAAGAAAGTCACACCTAGGATGGCTTGAGGGTGAATAAATCATAAGGGAATTTTCATTTTTGGTTGAACTATCCCTTAAATATATATATAAACAGCTGTGCTGCTTCATATTTTTGTGGAAATCACTCTTTCGCTCACTCATTGATTAACTCGTTCACTCCCTGACTCATTCATTCAATCTCACCTTCATTCACCTATTTACTCAATCATTGATTGCTCACCCATTCATTTATTCAAACACTCACTCAGTCACTCATTCTTCTCCAATCTTTCTTTAAATGTGTCTTTGAGTTGGTCTGGCGTCCCCCTCTGTCTTTATTTCCCCTTCCTCTCTCATGCTTTCTCAGATGAATCAATATAATCTATAGCAGATGGTCTGGCTCAACCGATCCTGTTGTAGCCAACGGCTGCGGATTGTGTGGCCTCCTCCTTTTTTCCCTCTCCGTATCTCTCTCTTTCTTTCCCTTTGCCACTCTTGTACTCTAAAATGCCTGCAAATTTAGACTTACACTGTTAGTTCAGCCTTGCCTTGTTACTCTAACAGTTAAATCTTGAAAAACAAGATAACTTATAGAAAACTTATAGAAAAAAAGCTTGTGTTTCTTCAATATTATGATAGAAATACCACTAAGCTCTTAAAATGTCCCCACACGATCACCTGAGCACGTTCCACTGCATATTTAGCCTTGACTGGATCCAGGTTTTAGTGTTCCACAGAGGCTTCAACCATTTGCTAGCTTTTTCCAGAGATCCAGAGGACGTCCTACAACCGGCTGACCCCTCTCTGGTTTTCTGCTCTCACCATGCAGAGCTGGTGTTATACAGCCTCAGTCTCACCCAACGTCAGCCGAGTCTCACCGCATGGATGTAGGGATATTTATGAAGATACACGTGCACTTATTAACCTTTGAGATGCGCTCTCTCTTAAAGTGTTTCTCGTGCTAATGATTCTGATTCTCATTCGTAGCTGACAAAAAACAAGACCTGTTACTTTTAACTTTTTAAATGACCCAAATCCATAAGGATTCAACATTTTGTGGCAAAACAAAGGGAAAATGATTGAAAGTGGCATAGATATAGGTCAAACGCAATTGTTTTATTGCAGTATAACGTACTATTACAGTATATATAACAGTGACTGTTTATGTCACTGTTTGTGGGCAGGAACTTTTCTCATGGATTATAGGCCATGATCAAGAATAGCCAAGTATAAAGCGATCACAACAGCATATATTGAAGCTAAATTTGTGAGAATCAGTTTAAAGTTTGTAGTTAGCACTCCTACACAGTGATCCATGCTTACTTGGGTAACACCGGTTCAGATCTGGCTTGCGATATTTCCTGTTCCTGTCTCATTTCCAAGTTTTTGATGGAACAGATCTCTACATTTTCAGTGACTTTACAAGTACATTATTCTTTGTCTACAGAAGCAGCTGCTCTAAATTACAGCCCAGCCTGTTCATAGATGTATGTAATTACAGAGCCTGTGAATAGAACGGGAGAGACACCGAAAACCTACATTTACTTTTCACCATTTAACTTCTGTGTTAAGCTTGGACTACGCTCCTCTGGGATTTAAATTTAGCCCAGCCAGGCTTTATTTAGATTGAGCAGTTCTTTAAATATACCCAAGTGCAGTGCCATTAACCAGCATACCAACAGCAGCGTGTTTCATATGGTGTGTAACAGGGTTTGGTCTCAATCAGAGAGAATGTGTGAGGAGATGTTTAGCAGGCCCTTCCCAACATGTGCTTTTGCGTATGTGTTTGAGGAAAAAAGAGAGACATTGTGTGAATAAGAAGTATTTAAAAGCACAGTCCATCAAAAAATGTTATGCCAAACCTGAGTATTTTTTCTAATTTACTTTATTTAACTAATAAAAATCTTATTGATCCAGAAGAATTGTAAAATAGTATATGAGACATTTTGAACAGCTTTTTGGCTGCTTTTTTTTTAGAGAACAGACCGCTATTTAACTGCTCTTTTAACACTTGGGAAATTCTGTAGGCTTGTTTTTGTGTTGCATAAATGAAATATAGATTTTATTGTACTGCTAGAGCTCAGTTTTTCCTTCAGTTAGTCAGTGGGTTAGTCATAAAAGTCAGGCATCAAGGGTACTGTCCCAAAAGCATAGACACAATACTCCCACTTCTCTATCACACTGTAAGCCCTTCAGATTCCCACTGCTATTGCCTTTTTAAGGTAAAGTTATAAATTATGATGATATATGTATGCGTAAGGGCAGATGAGAACCCCAAACCTCTCATATTTAAAGCCGAAATGTTATGAAAGGGGCAGAAATGGGAATGAAGTCAAATTAATCCAATCAAATAAAAAAATAATTAAGTTTATTTGAGTGCTTGAATAGGTCAGCATGACTACAGAAGTCACAGTGCAATGAGAAATTTATTTTAAAAAAATATTTAATGTGCTGTTGTTTTAATTCTTTTTTTAAGTATTTGAATATCATATTATACTATGTACAGCTAGAATATTGCTGATAATATTATTACCTATTATACACCACCGGTCAAAAGTTTGGGATCAATACGATTTTTTAAGAAGAAATTAATACTTTTATTCAGCGACGATGCATTAAATTAATTAAAAGTGACAGTAAAATCATTTAAAATGTTTCACAATATTTCAAATTTTAAATAAATGCTGTTCTTCTGAAAATTCTATTCATCAAAGAATCCTGAAAAAAGCTGTATGTGCACAAAAATATTTAGCAGCAACATTTTGTTGTTCTGTTTTCCACATTTATAGTAATAAATGTTCCTTGAACAGAAATCATTCTGGTATTTGAGCAGTTGCTGAAATTTCAGCTTTTTACCACAGGGATAAATTACATTTTAAAATCTAAAAAAACAGAAAATAGTTATTTAAGTAAGGGATAATCAACTGTTTGCTGTGCATTAAAGGATTTTAAATGCACGACGTGGAGGCCAAGAACCACCCGACGCGAAGTCGACTACCCGACTGCTTGAATGAATTATCAATCGAGAGAGAGATGACAGTTGTGTGTGTGAATTACCTGCATATGTGCGTCTCTCTCTGCAAACAAGGAAGCTGTTTAGTTATGCTATTTTATTAATAAATGTCGCGGGGCAGCACCGGTAATAAGTTTCTGTGTGTGCGCAGCGCAATCTGCGATCTCCAACCTCTCTCCCTCTCACTGTGTGTGTGCGAGTAGTGTGTGTGTGTGCATCAATTAAAGCAGCGCATTAATATAGAACGGAGTGTTGTCACGGTACCAAAATGTCAGTATTCGGTACCAATACCAGTGAAAATCCACAGTTCTTGGTACCAATATCGGTACCAAAGCAAAACACAAAACCATGCTAATTAAAAAATTTGACTATACTTTCATTTAATCCAAACTGTGTACATATTTAATTTGAAAGGGCTTTTGAAAACCTTCTAGAGTTATTCAGCCAAGAATAACAACTAACTTATGCTTAGCCACGCTTATGCTAACGATTAACTACTCTAATAACAGCGTTCATTTCAATCTGACATTCAAATTAAAATATTGAATAATATTCATAACAGAAGCGGTGTTTCCCACAGACTTGCACTCTTATTTGTGGCGGCGTGTAAATGCAAATTCATTCTCTGCCAGCAGGAGGCGCTTGTAGAGCGGGAGAGATCGAGGTTTCCCCAGTAACGCTGTAATCAAATAAGTGCTGCGCTCACAAACACTGCTCTGGCATTGCAGGCAAGATGAAATATTTATTCATATGAATGAAATATCTTCATAACATCCATAATTTCCTGAAGACAGTCGGTTTCCTTCAGAAATACAGTGATATAAAAAGACTCGCACTGGGTTTCGACTTTGACACAGTGCTCATGTTTATTCAACGAAGTCAAAGTATTTGTGGCGGTCAGTTTAGATATTGTGGCGGGCCACCACAAATAAATCAATGTATGGGAAACACAATGAAACTTACCTGCTTGAACTTTCACTTGATCTGGGTGTCTGTCTTTAAAGTGTTTTGTTAGTTTGGTATGTTTCCTCTTGATGTCACCACGTCTCAGTGCTTTTATGAAGAGAGCGCATCTGTGCACCTTTCGGATAACACATCAGGAATCGGATTGACCGGGTACCACCGGTACTTAAAAAAAACCTGGTACCGTAACATTTTATTTTTTTAGTACCGACTTGGTACCGAAGTACCGGGTCTTTTGACAACACTAATAGAACGGTGATTAAACGGACTTGGAACTACCTGTGCATTAAACGGTTTTAATGCATACCTACCAGCCAATCAAAATTGAGTATTCAGACAGACCATGGAATAAAATAATAGTATTTCATAATATTACTGTTTTACTGTATGTTTTGATCAAATAAATGCAGCCTTGGTGAGCATTTTTTTTTAATCTTGCCAACCCTAAACTTTTGAAAGGTAGTGTTAATGGTAGGGGTATTAATTGTAAATATTTATGTTAAATTATGTGCATGTTTTAAAAAATAATCATGAGCTAAGCCTTTGCCATGTTGTGATGTTACAGCCAGCACATCTGTGTACCTCCCACCCTAAAACGGTCCCCAGTGGATGGAGAGATCACTCACTTGGGTGCGAAGTGTGAGGAAGTTTGGCACCCACGTGAAGCTTTCAGGGGAACTTTGAAAAAGACCCAAATAGAGCAAAGCTGTGAGGTTGTTTTCTATTAACTTCTGGCACATTCTGGTGGAAGAAGTCTCATATTTTGACAAAAGAGATGAGAGGCGGGCTAAATCAGAAACTATTTTACTCAATTATTGTGACTTTTGGTGATTTCGAAAAATTTTAACCGTATTAAACCAAATCCACAGGGCTCAACCCAGCTTACATGCCTTATGATCCTCGATTGTTGTCCAAAACCATAAATTTCATCCAGAATGTTGATCCATATTCACATTATTGTCATTCTCCACATTCCTCTGAGCGACACACAGTACAGAGGCTCGCATACGCTTGGAATTAAACATCATCCAATCAGGAGAGAAACTGACACACCAGTTGGCGATGTTGACTGTGTAAACCATTCCATCAGCATGACAGGGATGAGTGTTTTCTGCTTAATTATGAACACATGTCACTCAGGCTCTCTGAATAGACCTGATGTGTGATTACTCATCCTGCTGCCATCTGATAGGCCGGTGAGAATGATGTCATAGCAGCTGCCAAATACCCCAAGCACCCCCCAAAATCAAAGGTTACATAACATGTAGCCAACGTTTAACCCCTACAATGAGTTTTACCAGTACAGTTCTCAGTGGCTATACTCGAGGACTCCTTCCAAACCTGTACAAGCTTGTGGTTAATTTCTCATTTTTTAAAAAACTACTTAATGACCTACCTGTGTTTTTGCGGGTATTTTAAGTGTGATTTTGTTCTTTCTGTCTTTAGATAGGTTAGAAAGGGAGCTCCTCCAATACTGCGTGCTCTTTTGTAAGTCCTTTGTTGTTAATAAAGTGTTGGAGTGCTTTCACACTTCTCTGGCAAGTGCCGAGCGCTGCGGGGCAGGGGGGAGCCGCAAACACCAAGCCAACTTCATCTGTGTTCATTTGACTGGAGAGAGAGAAAGAGACTTGCTGATGGAGCTGTAAAAATTACCTGCTTTTTTAGTAATGAGATTTTGGCCTAGAGAGAGAGAGTGGCATGGCAATAGACTCTGAAAGAGAAGTGTAAGCGAGTGAAAGTGAGAAACTTTGGGGAGCGCAGAGGAGAACCGCACCCATAGCCGCTCTTCTCTGCTCATCACACAGCCTGTCTTGTCCCTGTCAGTATGGCTCAAACTTTCCATCTGCTCGCACTTAGACTTTTGTCTTGTGGAATATTGTATTCTGACGCAAAACAGTGCCCACAAAAATTGGTGTAGAAGCAATTTTTACTCCGAAATTGCAAATTAATTGGTGTGTGTATATATATACAGTATATATATATATATATATATATATATATATATATATATATATATATATTTATATCTCCACTTGTGGCTATGCAGAAAAACCTGAAAAATAGTGGAAAATGTTTTAAACGATATGTTGATATGATGGTGTCCTTTAAAATATACTTATAACCACCATAATAACACAACAACATTATATTATTATATTATATTATTATTATATTATTAGTTAAACCACCTTCTTAAATTAATTAAAAGGTTCAGCAAGAGTGATTTGGAAAATGCCACAAACTATGTTTATTCCACAACAAATGCCTATTGTTTATTCCTATTGAAAATGCCACAAACGATGTTTATTCTGTCCAAATAATTTGACAGGGTTATTAGAGTTAAAACTAAACTTAAAATAAAAACCATAATAAACATTAACTTTGCACTTTGGATGGGTAAATGCAGAGCACTAATTCCAAGTATGGGTCACCATACTTGGCCACATGTCACATCACATGTCACATCACTTAATATCAAATATTTAAAAACTCCAACTTCCTTCAACTATATAGTTGCCAACATTTCTTATTTTCTAACTTAATGTACTAGAATAACTAAAAATAAAACTGAAACAAAAAATTTATAAAAACTATACACACACACATATTTTAAAATAAACACAATAACTAATATGACAACAACACAAAACTAAATTACCAAAACTTTAGCTAAAATTAAGATAAAATCACAAAATATACAAATAAAAACTAATTCAAAATGTTACTGAAAACTATAATAGTATCTTAAAAACACTGTCATCAGAAAGTGTCACGTTATCGTTTAGCTTGTCATCCTGTGTGCTCCTCAACACTCACCACATTAATAATGATATCTGTATTGCTATCTGCTGTCAAACGCAGCCACAACTGGTTCACATTTTGAATGTTCAGGGTTGTTTTGTTCTCCCGATTCTCTCTGGATGATGTCCTAGAGGAAGTTTCCGAGCTGTTTCCGAACATCCTTCATCCACTTTACCAGCTCGTTTCCATTCCCGCTGGAATATTGGGTCTGTTCTTTACTCCATCCTGATATACTCATTCATGCTGTCATGGATGTTCTGAGAGTCTGATTAATGAAAAGAAATGAAAAGCGTTCTTGTTTCTGAGTGTATATATTTATTTGAAAGGACTGTGCGTGTATTTGTGAATGTTTTGAAATCTCACCTATTGATATATTCAGCAATATTGCACCACTGATACTGCAGCAGTCTGAGAAGGACTTTACTGTGTTATGATTGTGATGTTTACTGTGTTGTTCCCTGTCTTTCAGAGTAAAGAACAGCAGCTCCAGGCCTCAAACCAAAGTAATAAAGTGTTCTTGTACTGCGCCTTCCTGGACTACAGGTGGGTTACACAGATTCAAATATGTATTTATGCACACAAATGTTGATTTATATTTATATAGCCAAAAATTTAATATTGCCCTTCATTCACATTGACAGGCATTTTGGGATGCCGCTTTGGTGCTTGTATGCTTGTATGTTTTTTTCTTACTCGATATATTTCAAATTTCGAAAACATACGAAAACTCAATGCATTTTAACTTAACTTAATGTGTTTTAACAATACTTTAATATAAAAGTTTTATCCAATTAACAGTTTTTTGGTAGCTTTTTCTTACATACTTTTTCTGTTAAACCTATTAAGATTGCAGGGTGGGACTCATGTTTACATTTTTAGATATTTTTAAAACATCTTTCACTTTTTTTTATGGTCTTTTATATTCCCAGCTTTCACCCTCAATGTCACTGTTCTCGGATATTTATGCAGTCCTTCCTGTATATTCTCTCTCGCCCATCTATCTCTCTCCATCTGTCATTTTTAGTGCCTCATTTCACATTTCCTGTTAAAGGAGTAGATCACTTCCAGAACAAAAATGTACAGATAATGTACTCACCTCCTTGTCATCTAAGATGTTCATGTCTTTCTTTCTTCAGTCATAAAGAAATTATGTTTTTTGAGAAAAACATTTTAGGATTTCTCTCTTACAGATAATGTACTCACCTCCTTGTCATCTAAGATGTTCATGTCTTTCTTTCTTCAGTCGTAAAGAAATTATGTTTTTTGAGAAAAACATTTTAGGATTTCTCTCCATATAATGGACTTCTATGGTGCCCCAGAGTTTGAACTTTCAAAATGCAGTTTAAATGCAGCATCAAAGGGCTCTAAATGATCCCAGCCGAGGAAGAAGGGTCTTATCTAGCGAAACGATCGGTTATTTAAAACAATTTTTTTTACAATTTATATGCTTTTTAACCCCAAACACTCTTCTTGTCTAGCTCTGCGTGAACTCAGTTTTTTCAGTTCATGACAGTTAGGATATATCGAAAAACTCCCATCTCATTTTCTCCTCCAACTTCAAAATCATCCTTCATCGCTGCAGAAGTACCAACCCAGTGTTTACAAAGAGAACATGCAAAAAAGGTCAAACGCCCTTTATAAAAAACTGTAAAACAGCGATGTAGGACGATTTTGAAGTTGGAGGAGAAAATGCCATTTTTAGACCTTTGATGCTGCATTTAAACTGCATTTTGGAAGTTCAAACTCAGGGTTTTCCTCAAAAAACATAATTTATTTACGACTGAAGAAAGAAAGACATGAACATCTTGTATGACAAGGGGGTGAGTACATTATCTGTAAATTTTTGTTCTGGGAGTGAACTACTCCTTTAAAGCTTGTCAGGAAGTGCTTTAATATATCAATGTGTGTCTTATATTTATGTCCCACTGTAATCCAATTACCTATGTAAGAGCCAGAAATAGGTAATGGCTATACATTTAGCACATCAACATTGTGATTTCCAGCAATTTTTTTTAAAGAATGGAATTTGCAGTCTAAATCTTTCTGTCTTTCTTCCAATTCATCATTCAAACATGTCATTTAGAAATTATGAAAGTCTGTTTTTAATATAAAAGCAATTTTATACTATAATATCTATGCCCGAAAAATCACTTAAAGCCAATAAACGAAGCCAATTTGAAACCGAGCATGTTTGATTTGGAGTGAGAGCCTTTGTTCTTTTGTCTTCTCTATCTCTCATTCTTTGTCATGCTCGTCCGCTCTTTCTCCCATGAGGGCATTTAATAAATGACTGCATCTATAATGGAATGATGAAGCTGGAATATTTGCTCTCATTGAGATTAATTGGATCTTGCGTTAGTTTTGATTTAGTTTAGATCTGATTTGATTAATAACTCGCTGGTAATTCCATTAACACTGGGCGAGGGTGTGGATGTGTATGGTTTCAATATAAACAATGAACAACTCCAGCAACTGTAATGCTCAATTAAACCTGTATGTATGTGTGTGTTTCAGCTCCAAAGAGGGTGTGTGGTCCAACGAGGGGTGTGTGAGAACTGATGGAAACCTGTCCTTCTCTATTTGCTTGTGTAACCATCTGACCAACTTCGCCATCCTTATGCAAGTGGTTCCCATAGAGGTGAGGCACTCTCAGTGTGACTCTTTCTGGTGCCAGTTTTATTTTGTGCTATAGATGAATTACCATTCGTCTTGCTGGCTTTGGCAAGATGTTAAGTTAATTCAAATAATTCAAGAACTTAACAGCTCATTCTGTGTGTGTGTCTCTTTAGGTTTTACACAATTATGTCTACATGTTCCATGGAGAATTAAATTAATTGTTGTGACAGTAAAGTCATTTATGTTTCTATTTCAAATAAATGCTTTCCTTTTAGACTTTCTATAAATCCTTAGAATCCTGAAAAATATCTATTTAAAAATCTTACCAACCCCAAACTGTTGAATGGATGTGTATATACTTTTTTTTTTTTACAGTTTTGCAAACTTAGGAATAACGCATTTTACAGCTTAGTTGCTTTCATCAGTATTGATTCTGCAAAGTTTCACCATGAGAGCCCCATTTTAAGATTCCGTTTCAAGTAAAACAAGCATTCAGCTTTAAAAAAAACACATCTTGAGACCTCTGTGATTTTCTCCATTTTATCAGGCTTCATCTATCTGTTTTGAATAAAATCTGTCCTCGCTCAGTCATATAATCATCTCCTCTGGAGCTTTGATGCTAATGCCCACCTCTGCCGGGGCCTCAATTAGCGGCTCACCTCAATACTTCAAGCCTGGAGGAAATCGTGCTTTCTCCACCGCAGATCCTCGATATTCTGGGCCCTCGATAATCACAAGGCAGGAAGCGGAGTTAATGTACAATCGAACCCACGCATGGAATAGAATTACTATTAACAATACAGCTCTATATTCTGATGGATGTTCAGGAATAAATCTGTTTACTCTCTTCACCAACAGATGCTTATAAGGTGTAGCATGCTATCTAGCACGTATCAAGTCATGATTACAGCAAATGAGGCTCTATAATGTCAAATTTTGATGTTTTGAGGTGGTTAATACCAGATCATCAGTTGTAGAAGTACAGAATGAGACGTTTTCAATGCTTAGTTACGATAAAAGCGATAAATTAATTTCTGATTTTAGCTTAATTTTCTCATTTTTAGTAGTGATGTTTTTTGTTAGAGTTTTCAGTGTTTTTGAAGGAAGTTTCTTACGCTCATCAAGGCTGCATTTATTTGATCGAAATACAGTAAAAACAATAATTTTGAGAAATATTACAATTTAAAAGAAGTATTCTATTGTAATTATTTAAAAATGCCATTACTCCAGTCTTCAGTGTCTCATGATCCTTCAGAAATCATTCTAATATGCTGATTTGCTGCTCAAGAAACATTTCTTCTGTTTATCAATGTTGAAAATAGTTGTGCTGATAAATATTTGTTTATAAAAACTGCAATACATTCTTTGATGAATAGAAAGTTCGATACGACAGCATCTGAAATAGAAATCTTTTGTAACATTGTAAATGTCTTTACTGTCACTTTTGATCAATTTAAATGCATAATTTCTGAATAAAAGTATTAATATCCTTAAATACATAAATATATTACTGACCCAAATCTTTTGAACAGTATCATATAACAGGTTCTAGAAAAGAGAAATCTTGAGGATTAATGTGTAGAGAGACCGAATGTAGAGATATTTTTAAACATAACGCAAGCCTGGGGCTGTTACTGTTCATCTTTTCTCAACCGACGGTCTACCATGTCTGTGAATAGTTAGTGCTCTCTATATATATATTTTTTAAAAATGACTTGTTCCAAGAAATGATTTAATTGATTGTCAGACTCGTGCAGGTTTGTTCTGATGAAATGATCTTGAAATTGTCAAGTCATTTAATATTATACGAACATCAATCCCAGTACAGCTGGTCATCGCTAACCTTTGACTTTACAATCAGTGGATTGTTGCTGTGGTATTCAGTGTTTCTTATTTGTAGTAACGTCTGGGGTTTTCAAAACATTTAACCCTCTTCAGTGCTGTAAACTAAACCAACTTCAGCCATTTTCATCATCTCATTGCCTGTGCTGTCATGTTTGTCTCCACCTCAGCTCTCAAAGGCCCACCATGTGGCGCTGTCCACCATTAGCTACATCGGCTGCTCTATCTCTATTTTCTGTCTGGCAATTACACTGGTCACCTTTGCTGTCCTGTCGTAAGTATCCCACAGTGCTCTGAGAACATGCAGGATTTTAATCTACTATTTAAATATGGTCAAAAAAGTTTTGTTCACATGGCTAAACTTCTCATTTGCATTTATCAAATATAATAACTTGCAATTTCAATTAATTAAACACTAAAAGCGTTTAATGTTTTTGCACCATTACTATTACAAATGTATCTGGGTTTTTTTTGTTTTTTGTTTTTTTCTGTCCATACAGGTCTGTTAGCACCATCCGTAATCAGCGTTACCATATTCATGCAAACTTGGCATTTGCAATCTTAGTCGCTCAAATCCTTCTGCTCATCAGTTTCCGCTTCAATCCCGGCACGGTGAGTCCATCTAACACTCATCTTAAATCAGTGATTCTCAGCCGTTTTGATTTTGAAGGCCCTCTGTTGTCCAACACAATAACAGATAACATAATAATAAGAACTGTATGTTCTTCAACTAAAAATAATAGTTATATAGGGAAAATAAAAAGAAAGTTGATTTCATGTTTTGTTTTTTGTTTTTCTAATTTGCATTTTTAATATATTAATAATAATTTCTTAATTTATATACTTTTAAGTCATCCCTGTTATATTATGAAGTCCAGTATTATTTTAGTATTATTTATATACTATTAGATTTTTATTAATAATTTGAATTGGCTTTTATTTATTTTTTTATACTCTCAATTTTCATTTTCATTTTAGTTACATTTTTAGTCAGTTTTGTTATGTGCATTTGACTGTTAATCAGATGTTACTAATCAGGTTTAATTTAGTTTTATTTGAGTTTTAGTTCAGTTGTAGTTTTTATTTATTTTACTTGTTGCATTGGCAACTAACTGAAAAAAAATTTTGGTTTTCCATCTAATATTTATATTTATTTTATTTCAGCTTTATTTTAATTAACAAAAATGTTTTAGTTCAAAAATAATCATTAACAAAAATTGTTTTAGTTAATGATAATAACCCTGATTATGTCATCCTTGTTAAGAGCCACTGTAGAGCACAGTTCTGCTTTAAAAACAGCTGTGAAAAAAATTTATTAACCAAAATTAAAATGAGAGTATCCACACAAATATTGTTGGAAGATGCTTGCTTATGAAATGTTCGAATTAAATCAGCATCTCATTTACAGTATGTGTCGTATCGTCATCAGTATCAGAAACAGCATGTTGTCATTACATAAAGAAATCTAATAAGGTGGAAAGAGCCAATGACTCCACTCATTTCCTAACATGCCTCCGGCATTACGGACAGATTCATTTGACACTTCGTTCATTTGATTGTGCTTCCTCTGTCTGAGGACTTGGCTGAAATCTTGCTATGGTCATTTCAGTGTTGAGATCACTGAGCTCAACCACTCTGTCGCCCATATGTTTATTTTAACAACATGTGTTACATTAGCTAAGATTCACAAAGTAGATCAGTTTTCGGAGCAGTGCATTTTGTCTATACGCGTGTCCTCTCTCTCCCAGCTCCCGTGTAAGATCATGGCTGTATTGCTGCATTTCTTCTTCCTGTGTGCGTTCGCCTGGATGCTGGTGGAAGGGTTGCATCTCTACAGCATGGTGGTCAAAGTGTTTGGGTCAGAGGGCAGCAAGCACTTTTATTACTATGCAATCGGATGGGGTGAGTACAACATCTTGCAGACTGGTTCTGAGCGCTAGGTGTGGAGAATGCAGCAGACCACCACAATCTGGCATACTTTATTGGCATTCTGTAGCATCACTGTGATTCAGACACCAGAATCAGCTTTTTATATACAACGCATTTGAATCTATGCCCAGTTTTAACACTCTTCTCAATCATTTGACCATCGTTTATATTAAATTATTCCACATTTAGGAAAAAATGTACAAATAACTGGAGCTACACGTACACAAAAATCACATACTCTGGTTGGCCTTATAATCGGAAAGCCCTTATATTGAGATTGTTTGGGTGTGTTTTATGCAAATTTCTCTTTTGAAATACAAACCCGATTCCAAAAAAGTTGGGACACTGTACAAATTGTGAATAAAAACAGAATGCAATGATGTGGAAGTTTCAAATTTCAATATTTTATTCAGAATACTCACATACAGGAAGATGTTATCACATACACGAAGATCACGGGCATCCAGTATGGTTTTCCGGCCTTGACCCTTACGCACAGAGATTGTTCCAGATTCTCTGAATCTTTGGATGATATTATGCACTGTAGATGATGATAACTTCAAACTCTTTGCAATTTTTCTCTGAGAAACTCCTTTCTGATATTGCTCCACTATTTTTCGCCGCAGCATTGGGGGAATTGGTGATCCTCTGCCCATCTTGACTTCTGAGAGACACTGCCACTCTGAGAGGCTCTTTTTATACCCAATCATGTTGCCAATTGACCTAATAAGTTGCAAATTGGTCCTCCAGCTGTTGCTTATATGTACATTTAACTTTTCCGGCCTCTTATTGCTACCTGTCCCAACTTTTTTGGAATGTGTAGCTCTCATGAAATCCAAAATGAGCCAATATTTGGCATGACATTTCAAAATGTCTCACTTTCAACATTTGATATGTTATCTATATTCTATTGTGAATAAAATATAAGTTTATGAGATTTGTAAATTATTCCATTCCTTTTTTACTCACAATTTGTAAAGTGTCCCTACTTTTTTGGAATTGGGTTTGTACTCCAAATTCATAGTTATTAGAACAAGGTTATAAACAAATTCATGTGCTTACTCGTTTTACGTGGACATTTTTTGGTTGGAAAAGATTTTTTAATGAGATAAGGTTATTTTTGAATAAGATGCAGGTTTTTGCACTGAAATATCACAGATACAGTGGCCCTTTTTGGTGAATTCATCCCTGTGTATATACACACACATTCATATAAACTACACACTCCATCACACACAGACATGCTTGAACTGACTTACAAAATCGCACATGCTGAGAAGAAAAACATCAGGTCAGTTTCATTTGCCTTAAACGACCCAATTCAGCGTAATGCGCAAACCCAAGAGAGTCAGATGAGGTTGTCCCACGGCAGGCATTAGCGCTGAGAGAGATCAGCCTCCTCCCTCAGCCGTCACTGATGTGGCAGTGTTGTAGAAAAGGGGAGGAAAAGAAGACATTTGTTCATTACAGTCTGTCTGAGATGTCAGTAGATTAAAATACATTAAATCTTAGCCGAGTCTTTAGTGGGTCAACACTAATGATGCCGTCAGTGTTATTAATTGACCTGATCTCAAATGTGCATATGTGATAATAGACATCTTTCACTCTATTGGGAACAGTTTATAATCAGCCTTTTGTTTTTAGTTGTTCACATAAAATGACATTGCCAGAAGGAGGCCTTGAAATAAATCAATATACACTTTTATTAGAACATGTAAAGTTGGCATTATGAAAACGGAAGGTGTTTTCCATTATTACATATGATAAAGTGTTGAATAAATAGACATGCTTATTTGTATCCATAGTGACACTGGTGATAGGCTCAGTGTGTATGAAGAAAACAGGCTTTGTTAGACTGAAGTCATTACTTCAGACTGAAGTCTACTCCCTTTCTAAAAGCCTCTGGCACAGCCAGACTGCTCTTTATTTATGGTGGCATGAAACAACCGGCTACAGTCCAAAAGTTCTTATTTTAGTTCCTACGACATAATCTGAAAACTTCTACGCTAGGTTTTACAACAAGGTATTTTTAGCTCCAATAACGTTCCAGGTTTTTTCCCACAAACATTAGTCTTTTAGCACGTCATTCACATATAACAAAAACATATGGTGAGAGGGAGAGAGGGATTTGACAACACTACTAAGCTATAAACTCTTTGTACTATACAGTATATAGTATATATTGTGAATTATTACAATTTAAAATAGCTGTTTTCTATTTGAATATATTTTCAAATGTAATTTATTCTTGTGATGGCAAAGCTGAATTTTCAGCATCATTGCTCCAGTCTTGAGTGTCACATGATCTTTCAGAAATCATTCTAATGTGCTGATTTGCTGCTCAAGAAACATTTCGTATCATTATCAATGTTGAAAACAAAAAAAATAGAAATCTTTTGTAACAAAGTAAAATCCTGTCACTTTTGATCAATTTAATTATTCGTCCTTGCTGAATAATAGTATTCATTTATTTATTTATTTTGAAAAATGTCAAGTTGTATAAATTAAAAATGTGAAATAGTATATTTAAAAATTGACATGAACATTATTTAATCAATTATAAACCATATGTGATATTTATTAGTGTGTGTATTTGTATATCTGAGTTTCTCACTATTTTTTTTACCAAATTTAGCTTTTTGCAAATCATTAAAATGACCCTGCAGTGTGACAGATGAGTTATTACAATTTTGTAAAATAGTCTGTGTATAATAATTATACATAAATTAGAAAAAAAAGTAGTTTGAAGTATTTTTCAATTAAGTATATCAGGGCACTGCTATCACTGCATGAAATTGTTACTTCTGAAACCTCTCTCTAAAACTGTTCACATCTGTACTCAGGATGTCCTTTTGTCATATGTGTGGTGTCTATGACCTCGTCACTAAACAGCTATGGAGAGGATGGCAAGTAAGTTACCACGACAACACCATGGGCCATGACATGGTAAACAGATGTCCAGTTTGAAGAGAAAAGGTGATTTGTCGCTCTTGTTTTGTCTTTCCTGTATTAGTTGCTGGCTGTCTCTG
This sequence comes from Sinocyclocheilus grahami, assembly GCF_001515645.1. Classification (NCBI taxonomy): domain Eukaryota; kingdom Metazoa; phylum Chordata; class Actinopteri; order Cypriniformes; family Cyprinidae; genus Sinocyclocheilus; species Sinocyclocheilus grahami. The sequence goes on from NW_015506999.1 coordinate 131,177, forward strand.
AAGAATGGGGCGATTTGGGCTTTTGTAGCCCCTGCTCTGTTTGTAATAATGGTAAGCAGCTGTTAATGAGGTGTGTTAAATGCACTACATTAGGTGAGCATGAAAGGAACACTTGTAATGTTGTAATCTCTGCCGTCCAGGTGAACATTGGCATTTTGATAGCTGTGACACGGATCATATCCAGGATCAGCGCTGAGAACTATAAGGTTCACGGAGACGCCAACTCTGTTAAGTGAGTTACTATCATGATTGTAATATCGGCCATCATGCGTTTGCTTTTTTTCATACGCGTGTTTGTCTTTCTAGGCTTACGACTAAAGCAGTGGCGGTACTCTTGCCCATCCTGGGCATATCGTGGATCTTTGGGGTTGTGGCGGTGAACGACCACTCCCTGCTTTTCCAGTACATGTTTGCAGTGTTTAACTCACTACAGGTCAGGCATCACTAGTGTGTCACACAACAATTTCAGCAGCAACCTGATTGATTTTCACACGGTTTACAGCCTCCAGAGTCAATAGCGCCTTCGCCAAACAACGGCAGCTTTAAAAAAATATGGGACATAATTTTTTTGAATGACTTTGGACCTGGACTGACTTGTAAGAACTTTTGCAGATGTGAATTGGAGCGCTTTCACAACATTTAGTGTTATCTGTTGTTTTTCTTTTATTCCTCAAAGGGGTTCTTCATATTCCTGTTTCACTGTCTGTTAAACTCTGAGGTAAGAGTGTGTTTGTGCAGCTGTGTCAGAAGTCTGTGCTGTAGCCGCAGTAAACAGTACACTGCTGTAAATGATAGAGTTAAAGTGTGATCGCCATCTAGTGATGTTAATTTGATACTGCATTACGTGCATGCACTTACAGAGACACTTTCAAACTATTACGATCTCCTTAAAACCAAAGCAAATGTGTCAATCATGATGTTTGTTAACAGATTTCGTGTCTTGTTACTGCTCTACAGGTGAGGGCTGCTTTCAAACACAAAACTAAAGTGTGGACTTTAACCAGCAGCTCAATCCGCAACATCAACGTCAAACCTTTCAACTCAGACATAGTGAGTAATTCCAGTTCTTTTGATTTTTACATTCGTATTGCTCATGACCAGTGAATTAAACACACACTTGTGAAAATGAATGTCATGAATGTGTTTTTAAAGAATTACATAAAATGGACACTTAATTGCACGTTATGCACAATTAAATAAAACACATAATAGCTTAATTATAACAATTTAAGTTTGGATAGTGCACGTCTATGTTCAAAAATGGGGGTGACGCTTAAGGCGTTCAATTTATATTAAATCCAGTTGAATTTAAGACTGTATTTTTGACTCACTGAAGTAGAACTTGAGTTCATCTTTTGTTTTGTAATTTTATAATGACTTCTGTTGTATTTGAAATGTCGATAAAGAGTACTGCCAAATGTACTGACAAGCATTTATGATAAACTAAAATATACTTTAATGTCATTCCTAATAAAACTTGTATCGTGTATTTAAATATATTTGTAATTGCTCATTTGTAATAATGAAGTTGCAATTTAGAACATGTAAAAACTAACTTTAATTATAATATCAAATAACACACTTCCGTACGCTATAATCAAGTACTTTACAAGTGCTTAAGTATGTTAGTCAGCTACTTTTTAAAGCATGACGAAAGATTATGAGTAATATGAGTACTTTAAAGTAAAAGCTTTCATTTTACATTATTACACAGTACACTTTTGTACTTAAGAACTAAAAGTGTACTTAAGTGTGTTAAGAAATATTCATGAAAGTATACTCTAAGTACACTTAAGTGGCCTTTTTCATCATTATTATATTAACTGCAAGTAAAGTTTTTTAAAAATGTTTTTTTATTTTATTTTTTTAAAGATTTGAAGTACACTACAAGTTACAGTTAAGCACACTTCTTTTTCACCGGGGTTTTGGAACCCAAGCCTGTATTAATCTGGTTTTCTTTCACAGATGAACGGCCACAAGGGCGGTGTGACTCCCACAAAGATGAACACATGGGACAAAAGCACCAACTCAGCCAACCGCATAGATTTATCAGCAGTATAATGGCTTCTGGTCCAAAGAGAGCAAGAGGACAGCAGCACAGCATTTCTTGTAGAACATGGGCCTTTCTATATCACATTTTATATGGACTCCAAATGATGAAATGGCTACAAACACTTGCAGCTCATTGTAGAATAGTTAACTCACAACACGGAGCTCTCTGATGCCATTTCCTCCTGCTGATGTTCTCTCTAACACAAACATAGGATGAAGACACACGGCCCATTGTTGGGATGACTTGTTGATCGTTTGCTAATAATGTGGTCTGCTAAGGAATCTGAATTCAAGAAAACACACTAACTCTCACAGACAGGAGACTCTACTGAGATGCAGTACCTGTGCTGTAACTGTTTGCTTGCTTTGATATTTTGAATAACACACTAGACCTGTGCTACATTTGGACCACTGTTTAGCCGTCCTTTAAACAGAGGAATCATCAAGTACAAGTCTGAAGTGTCTCAACTTTAATGAGAACTTTTCTTTGCAACCGGCCTGAGTGAAGTAGCAGCTATTATTAATTTTTGTCCATCTGCGCATCTACTATGGCTTTAAATTAGACCTGGAAGAGAAGTACAATACTGGCGAAAATCTCTGGAGTTCTTCCTCATTATTGTGATGGTTTTCTCTTTTTTAATGTAGTATTGTAAATGGCACTTGTTTTTAACCAAATTATTTGTTAATTTTAATTTTTTTTATTTTTTTACAAGAGGTCAATGAAATATTGATGGTCAACCTCAGAAGGTCATTTATAATATTGCACAACTTTATAATATAAATATGAATGTTACTTTTTTAAAGGGATGCGGATGAGATATGGATAAATAATGTTTTTGGTGATTAACAAGTGACTTCATAAATGATGTTAATAAATACTAATATTAATTATTAAAATAACATGATATGAAACAAACACATTCAATTTTTATACTATAATAAATATGGCTTTATGTCATGTCATTTAAATATTTTTGATGCTGTTGAGAAGGTCAAGACCTCTGAAGTGGGTCAGGCCTACAGACATTTGATGTATTTCATGCTAGATTCATTTCATGTTAGATAATAGCTTATTTAATCATTCCTAGAACAATAAACATGGGTCTTGTGTCTCTTTAAAATAGTACCTGAACACCTAATTATACCCTATTCATGCACAGTGCCAAATAGCTTTTATAATGTCATGATATGTATTAGTATGCGTCATTTCGTAAAGGTAAACACTTTTGTGATGTACATAGCACAGAACTGATGCTAAATGCCTTAAAGCCAGTGTGGGACACACACAGCCATACAGTGTCTGTAAATGTGCCGTCGTAAACATATTTATTGGTACCAAAACAAGTCAGTGTAGTATTAATGTGTGACCATTTATATCTTTAAATTATTGCCGTCGTCATGCTCCAACAAGACTTTGATACTGCTTGAAAGATCTTCTTATACAGTATCACAACACTGTTGTTATCAACATTATATTGTCTTAGTGTTCATGCTCTCTGCCAAGAACAAACTACAGATTTACTTTATATTAGTACCAAAAGTTCAAGAGAGTTGCTCCCAAATGAACATTTAAAGGCCAAGTGCACTTCTTGTCCGATTGTTATTTAATATTTGAAAATGTTTATGCAGTGTCTTTCGATCAAGGTACATTCACTATATTTATGTGTCTTTAACCCATTCATGTGATGTTTTTTTTCTTATGAAAATGCTGACTTTATCAGCAGGAACATGGAGCGATAGTTCACCATAGAAGATTGGACTTATACATTTGTAGACTACACATGCTTCAGAAGTATTAAATAGCTCAGTATGATCTCAGAACACACACACAAATGGCCATAGCAGTGTTCTGAGATTATGCTGTAAAATATAAAGTGCCTTAGTTCTACAAATTCCAGTAAAGAGTGTTGTTCTTAAGTATATAATGTGAGAAATCTTTCTGTGACGTTTTTGATTGATTCTCTTTTCTTGATTTATTCTGTTCTAATGCAAATGAATTTTTCACAGTCCTCTTTTATGCAAAATAAAAGCGTTTAAGTCTAAAATCTGTACTGTGATATGACATACATGAGTTGTACATATTTGTAAGTCCTATATTCCCACGTATCTCTTTTATAAGAGTGTCATTTATAAGAGATCTGGTTATTAATTCTAAGGATAAATCTGCAGAATTGATTTAATAGAAGCAAAATATTTACAAACTGCAGAAATCTATTGCCACAGATTCACTCACTGTTCATTTCAAACATCATTTTCACGATGTGAATCCCTAACAAACCCTCCCCATAATGCGGACTGCTTATTCACCAACAGGACAGGGATATGTGATGGATATTGATGAGGTTATTAAATGTGTTTTCTGTGTTGAACGGGACCCTCTTTGTGAGTCCTTCATTAGGGTTTACTGTGAAGAAGGATTTATATGGACAGTGAGGCATTAAAAACCATACCCATGCTGAATGTCTTCACATGTAAAATAATAACTGACGGCGTTTTCATTGTCTTTGCCATCCATTATATTTTGAATGAAAGTCATTATATGCCCTGTACAGGTCTGTTTTGAATAAAGTTCTCTTTAGACATTGTTTATTGCTGCATTTTTAAGTTTTACCATTTTGTCTTAAAAACATTAACTTTTCCTTCTGATTAAGCTTTGTGAGAATTCAACAATACAAACTCAGCTATAATACAATTAAGCGATTCAGATAGACACGATTTCCAGGGATTTTAGATTTTAAGTGTTTTGTCACAGGTATTCTTTCTGTTTTATGTCTAACAGTCTCTGTCAGCTGAGGAGGGGGATGGTGGATGTGTGTGATAGTGATTTAATCCCATGTAGCCTACATTATATCATTAAAACATTTGGGATGAAGTATTATTATTACAATTTACAATCATATATTTGAAAATTTACATTGTGATGGCAAAGCTGAATTTTCAGCAACATTACTCCTGTCTTCAGTGTCACATGATCCTTCAGAAAGCATTCTAATATTCTGATTTGGTGGTCAAGAAACTTCTTATTTTATCAATGTGCAGCTTAATATTTACAAAACTTACTGACCCCAAACATTTGAACGGTAGTGTATCTAATACGTGTTACAACACCCAGAACTCAACATGGTAAGTGAAGAAAGAAACAGACTGCAGACATGAATGAAGAACAAACAGACAGGCTGGACTGAACATTAGTCTCATTACTGTTTACTACTTTTTTTATTTTTTGCAAAGACAGCACTGGAGAGAATGACACTTGTTTTGCAGGAAGTGTCATCATGGCTCATGTCAGAGGCTAAAACCTCTTACATGCTCGATGTCTCATAGATTTGGCAGATTACAGCGGGACCTGTGACAGGAGTTCAGTTGCGATACAAAAGCAGATTATGCAGATTCATTGATTCCGTTCACTGCATGACTGATGAAGCTCCCAGGCGGCTTTTTCAAATGCAGTGCTGCTTATCAGCTACACGTGTTTTATGGGCAGAAGGGGAGCAGAATATGAATAATCATCCACCAGTGCCATATATCATTAGATTTGGGGTGGAGGTGTTTATATGGCAAACGTTCAGTTTAATATTATGAGTGATAGGCTATAATAACCCATGCAGAGTGCTCACATAATGCTCTTATTCATACAAGGGTGATGCAAACCGTTTGTGACGTCCAAAAGAGAAGACAATGACCAGGACTCCTTCATGTGATTTACTGAAAAACAGCATGGAAAACGGTTCCTGATCCTGAAGTGGATCATTTGGGAATGCCGCCTCTTTTTAATGAACTCCTTATGGACTACATTTTCTGTTACATGGATGGGGAAACAATCCCATCAGTCTAATTCCTTCCAATTCAAAATAAATAAATAAAAACTACATTTCTAACCAGTCATATAGGCTATCTCACAAATCTAAGGATTGTCTGACCTGTCATTTAAATAGGCTTTAGCAACAACACCGATGTCTTAATACATCATTTTATCTTAATAATACATCTGATAGATCATACAACTTTTTTAGTGGCTAGTGCTTGTTCGTCTATCAAGTTCATGTACAATCTATTTAATTATTTTTACATCGCATTTTTATGTACGAGTGTAATACTGCAATTTTATCACAAGAGGGTAATGTTGTCATCTCTAAATTGTCTAAAACTACATCATGAAATGAGGAAACTGCTTCACAGGCAGGTATAACTTGTTGAAAAAAACAGCATATGCTGGATA
>NW_015506999.1:152203-153349 GCF_001515645.1 Sinocyclocheilus grahami
TTACCATGTTTGCATTGACCTCTCTATTTTAAGCTGTCAGACTTGTAGCATTGTAAGGTCCCATGCCAGCCTCGTCAGGGGTCATGTTTGCCTTCACCCGCTCACCTCTTGCCACAGACTCACTGGCACAGAACCAAGATCCCCTGCTGAAACTCAAGCTCCAGCCTGACCTCATCCACCTGTCAGTCAGTTATCTGCCCTGTCCTGCAGTGGAAAAACTTGGGGGCTAAAAATAAGACTTCATGAAACAAGCATGTTTTGAGAGAAGGGGGGGTTGCTTGGGGCTTGGGTTTTTAGAGGGTGACACCAGCCAGACTTTTTGTTTTTGGTGAATGCTAACTCTTTGTAAACAATGATGTAATATCCCACAGTTCAAAGTGTTTTCATCCGAATAATCCTTAAAGTAGTGAACCGAAATGAAATCAGTTGTTTGCTCCTAACTTTCTCCATAGCTAAAGGCTCTCTGAGCGAGGACACGATCCGTGTGCTGCTGCAGCAGTTGGCGGGAGCCATGAGTGTTTTAAGGAGTAAAGGCATCATCCACCGTGACCTGAAGCCCCAAAACATTCTCCTTTCATACAGCACAGGGCGCAGGTCCAACCCCAACAACATCTGCATCAAACTGGGTGAGTGCTCCGGATCAAAGTACACCGTTATGAACCCTTTGCTAAAGACACAAAGACTGGTCATGGATCTGTGTGTACTGATTATGAGGCTATGAGATTATGAGTTATCAGTTTTGGCAGTGCTGATTTTGGTTGTGGTATTTTTGTTCTTGTGCTATGACTGTGGTTTGTTTTAGGTCTTGACGACGTTGTTCTGTTTGCTCTTGAGTGTTTTGTAGACACAATGTGTCACTACACAGCTGTGTAAAGTCAAATAGCTAAAAGACACTTTCTGTAAACATTTGTGCACCATCTTTCACAAGCACTCAAATTTAGTCCTTAGCACCATACATTGATTTTTCTTTCTCTCTCTCTCTCTCCAGCTGATTTTGGCTTTGCACGGTATCTGCAGGGAAACACAATGGCTGCTACGCTCTGTGGTTCTCCAATGTACATGGTGAGTGCTTGACTTCATGTTCTATAATATCCAAATAGTCAGGAAAATAAGGCTGCTTGACTTGGGGGGGGGGGGGGGGGGGGC
>NW_015507000.1:0-507 GCF_001515645.1 Sinocyclocheilus grahami
TCGTAGCATTTCGTGCGCCACTGATAAGGCTGCCTGATGGCTGACTTAGACCTAAAATTCGAATGCAAAAACGTTTTTGCATTCGAATGTGGATTTTGTTTTTTTAATTCGATTAATATTCGAAATTCACATTTTTGTTTGACAGCCCTAACACACATGCAGAATTGCACGCGTGCTACTGTGGTAATTTTATAAAATAAATTCTAAACATTTGTATCAAGGTCAATAGGTCTCATCAAATGATTTGACATTTTATGAAAACGTAGGGTTAGTCTATAGTCGAGGTTGTGGTGTGACTTCCCCCAAAAAATATTTTTTAAATAATTAATATTCATGTCAACTCAAATAATTCATGACATTTGCGAAAAATGTCTGACTTGTCAAAAGAAAAATATTTCACATGCATACGAAAATACACACACACACACATATACAAATATATATATATATATATATATATATATATATATATATATATATATATATATATATATATATATAAAAAAA
>NW_015507000.1:517-1996 GCF_001515645.1 Sinocyclocheilus grahami
CATACACATATACTGTATTTTATATTGCATATTTTTTTTCTGCACATTTTTTCTAGAAAAAAAAGCAACATGTTATCTCAAGGCTTATTTTTTTCCAATTTATATTGCAATTTACGAACAATGAGAGAGTTGCCATGATTTATATACAGCATTTCTTATTTTTCCATCTATTCAACCACTACAGAGTGAACTTAGGAGCAGCAAAGATCAGGCGGCGTGCTAAAGGAAAAAAATGTTTGCGTACATTATGGCAAAACACTCGTATCATGTTCTCTGGTTCCTTGTCATCTTAACCCATACATTCTTCTCACGCATTACACTCAGCCGATTAAGAAAACCTATCCATTAGAAACACATGCTGTGTTCCAGGGTCACGACCCCATACCTGTCTGTTTCCCTCACTGTAGGATCCCAGAGAAAAGTGGTCGTTTCCTCTAACTATAGTGATCATACAGAAAATATACTGTTGTGCCACTCAGTGAAAGCATTTGAGAGTCTGTCTAAAAGGCCATGACTTGTTCGGAATCTTCTGAGCTTGTTTTGACACAGTGCTGAGTGTGCTGTCATGTGTAACAACAGTATGAATTAAGTTTGTCAGAACGGTTTACTCAATTCACCCTCTGAGACAATCTTGATTTTGTTGTTTGACCGCTCTGTTTTAATCCACAGAGGAAGTAATGAGGCTTATTGTAAACCAACCACAAGCATCAGAGTGAAACCTTGACCTTTGTGGGCCACTGTGTGTAAACGTGCACATTTCTGTGAAAGGCAGCTGTGACAGGAGTCGTCACATGCCTGTTCTACAACATTGTCAAAGAAGAGGCCGCTGGCGGTCATGGGGTAAGACTGAATGAAGGGTATTGTGACAGGTGTGCGAATGACTTCACTTTTGAGTTTGTGAAAAGGCAGCCTGTGGTGCAAAACTGTTTGCCACATACCGTTGCACTTACATTAACTGACAAAGCTTTCTTGAAAACACATACACAAAAGCAGACCTCACAATAGAGGGCCAGTCTTCAACAGGGCCAACAGTTGGGGTGGGAATATTTAGGCACATCACAATCCGTTCCGATTCCAATTCAGGGAATCATGGAAGGTAAAACACTGAAATACATAGGGCTGCCCCCAACTCAAGATTTTTCTAGTTACCTAGTCGCTTATTCACGCCATTAGTTGAGTCAGTGTGGGCTGCAAAGATGAAGTTGTGAAGTTGACCGCGCCATCTCTGCAGTACAGCGCATCGCCTTTAGAGAGAAATGCACCTTTATTATGGATTACATAATGACATAATGAGTGTTTTTGATTTGAATTGGTTCATTTAAAAGTAGACATTTCCGTTAACGATCCGTCCATCACGGACATAGTCAGTTCTTTTTTTTTTCTGCAACTAACCGACTAATACAATTCTGGTCAACTAAGCCTCTTCTTGTCGACTAACATTTAGTCAAACATTAGGGTGGCAACCCTAGAAATACACAG
>NW_015507000.1:2560-8287 GCF_001515645.1 Sinocyclocheilus grahami
CTTTTTATAATCTGAAGAACCTTCTTTCACCACAAAGAAGCTTTTGTCAAACAGAAAGGTTCTTCAGATGTTAAAGGTTCTTTATGGAACCATTTAGACAAAAAGGTTCTTCTATGGCATCGTGAAGCACCTTTATTTTTAAGAGTGTACACAGGTCAAAAAAATAAACAAGCAAAAATATAAAAATAAGAACAATGGCAACAAAACTAAGAAGTAGGTTCTTCGAGTATGCAAGTGTGTAAGATAAATGCATTTATCTTACACACCTGCATGCTTGAAGAACATACTTCATCAACGGTCTAGACAGGAGTTTTTCATTTAATTGAAGGAATACTGTAAAAGAATAGGAATTCAGACGCAACACTGTCCCACCTAGATGCCTGTATTTCAATCAGCCGATTGTACTTTATGTTATAATCTCCTTTGTGCAGTATGTACTGCAGCCACACCTGATTCCCCTTAATACTCCGCTCTGACTTGTCCTGATCCTGCCTGCAGGTTGAAGCATGTAGAAACTATGTCTACACCTCCACCTTTCCTAAAGCTGGCAGCCTGCTTGAATGAATGAGATCATTTTGGTTCCTGCCTCCTACTCTCCACGTCCCAGTTTTGCAGTGTTATACAACAGCAGCCCGGCTGTCCATCAGCATGTCCACATACACACTGCCAGTTCTAATTCTGTTCGTTTTTTGGCTGGAGTGACTCAGTGAAGGATCATGTTTTGTGTGAAACTGAGTATTCCTCCAGGAGTTGACCGTTTCTGTAGATGCTCCAGTAACTTTATAACTGCAAATCGTGATTTTTAGAGGAAACTAGACAGAAATTCCTTTGATAGTCTATAGGAAATGTCTAATACTTAATTTAGACAAATGAGTAACTTTACTGTAAGAGGCAAAGCTAAAACTAAATCTGATGAGTGATTGCCACCAAAAGCAGAAATGCTGTCTTTAAAGGTGCCATGTTCAGAATAGAATACTAGCGTACTGCATATTAAGTATACATTGCATACTGCCTGCAATTTTTTAAACAGTATGTGAAAAAAAGTTCTTATTAACCAATCATAATCTTTTCAGACAGTAGCATGCTATATTGGCACATATCTTTTTTACATTTTAGAACTTATTTTGTGTATAAAAAATCATCATCATGTGCTTTCAGATGGAGCAGCATTTACTACACAGAGCCGTAGTTCACTGACAAGTTACGCAAAAAAATCACGCGATTGCGATTTATTGCGCGATTCTGAAATCGAAGAAATCGTTTGCGATAATGACAGCTGTTTGCATAGCTTCTCAGTGAACTACGGCTCTGTGAAGTAAATGCTGCTCCATCTGAAAGCATGTGAAAATACCACATTTAATAACATATTTTTACTCCAAACTCACTTCATAACGTCAGTCGAGTGTTAGAAATAAAACCTTCTGTGAGATGATGTGACTTCTTACACAGAATAAGGCACGCAGGATATTTCATAGTATTTAAGCAGTGATAAAGGCATTGCATAATAAATATACTTTATTTTAATGAAAATTACAATAATAAGAACTCAGATAAACTGTATATTGCCGTAGTCGTGTGTTTATTAGTCACGTTGAATCAATGAAAGCAGTTGAATCTTCTGTTTATTCAGCTGCAGCGATAGGCATTTCATGGGTGTCTTCTGCGAGGCGTATTTGGAGTTTCAGCGCGAGAGCGCCCTCTGGCATTTGGATGGAGATTTACTGCTGATCACAGAACCGTGCTTCACTGAAAGATACGCATGACAATCGCAGCTTCTGTCGAATCGCAATCTCGATTCCATCGCCTGTGCGATCAGATGGATTAAATCAAATAAAGATATAAAGAAAAGAAATAAAATGCATTAAGTGCGTCACAAAAGCGAGCGTAGCATATACTTGATGCACAGTGTTTTTTTCTTCCTTTTGTTAATCTGTTAATTATATTATAGCCTAAATATTATATAAATATTATTAAAAAAATTATATTATAGCCATATAAAGCTAAAGCCCTGTACGAAAAAACCCCCACATTCTAATCTTATTGGTTAACGATCGACTAATGAACTTCGTTTGACAGTCAGGAAAAGAAAAATTCACAAAATGCTGTCATTCTCGAATTCTCCACCAGATGCGCGCAAGTTCAAAAACTTGTGTACATGAGCTGAGACCAGACGTGAGATTTGATCGTAGCCACCGCTCACGTCCATATTGATCAATTCCAAGTTTTGTGTTGAAACGACCGTACGCCCAATTTTCGTACGTTCATTTCATAAATGAGGCTCATTATGTTTATGTCCTGTTTAGCACTATAAAGCTGCTTTAACACAATCTGCATTGTATAAAGCGCTGTATAAATAAAGGTGACTTGATAAATTTATCCATCCATTCTCCAAACCACTTGTCCCATGTAGGGTCATGGAGATAAACAGTCATTTTTCACTCCAATCTGCTGTCTGGCTCTACATGTATAGTCCCTAGAGTGTGTTAGTCCCTAAGCATCAGTGAAGCTAGGAATACTGGATGTCTGCCCAGAACATCAACCCCTTGCAGAGACTCTCTCCCTTGCCCTTCAAAAGTCCTTGATGCCTCAGAGGCACAGAAGGGCAAAGCACTGACAGTTTGCTTGATAAATGTCTATGTGCATGATGGAGTACTGAATAGCATTGCTGTAGAATGATGTTCATGACGCTTCAATGTCTGACATAATAGATAACGGATGAACTGAAGAGATGGAGAGCAAGTCCATTATCTCCAGTGTCCTACTGAACAATCATATATGATGACGGATCAGGCCCACACGACCGGCAAGAGCTGTGACTCACTTCATTAGAATTCATCTGAAGTGAATCTGCCTGCACTGGAAGCTGCATATGTGCTGACTGAACTACTGAAACTAAGACCCTCAAATAAGACTTCAAAAGTCTTTTGAAGCTATAAGATGAATTGACTAAAAAATTTTTATTTATTGATTCAACTGCAACTAGATGATTCAATCAGTGAGTTAAAATTAAAGAACCACATCAGTCCAATTGGTAAATGAATCACTCAGATGAGCTTTTAATTTTTTTTATTGGGTAAACAGAAAACACACAAACAGATCGGACATTGCTATTTTATTCTCATGAATGCTTAAATAAAATTTGAATAACAAATTATTACATTTCAGTCTGTTCATCACACAGAGTTACTGTATAATCCGGAGTACTTTTACAACTGAGTTGCATGAACCATTTTAATCATGTGTTTATGTGATTTTAAGCAATTTAGTTCCCATTCCCTGCAATTATATGGAAGAGCGACTAGAACATTCTTCAGAATTTCTCATTTTGGGTTCTACAGAATGAATAGAGAAAGTAGAAGAAAACAGGGTTGAAACAACATGAAGGTTTGAAGGCATCTTTACTTGCTGTTTTCAAATCACTCAGAACTTTATTCTTTGGCTTTTTCAACTTAATATTTTTACATGTTCATGTTTTTATATTATGTTAATGAATATTCTTAAATGCCTGTCATGCATTTTACATTATATTGTGTTGTAATTCACTTTGGTCAGCATTGCAGTGTTTAAACGCGCTATATAAGTACATTTTACTTAAAGGGGTCATATGATGCTTTTTTAAAGACCATTATTTGGTGTAACAGAATATATTGACATGCTTTAATGTTCAAAAAACACATTATTTTTCAAATACTGTACATTATTGTAGGTCCTCTATGCCCCGCCTCTCTCAAACGCTTAGTTTTCTACAAAGTCCCTCCTTCCGACAAGCACAGTCTGCTCTGATTGGCCAGCTGACCCAGTGCATTGTGATTGGCTGAACACCTCAAGCACTCGTCGGAAATGTAACGCCTCTTACCATAATCGCGAGCTTAATTTTTCAAAATAAATGTAAAGACAGAGCCCGAAAGGGGAACAGAGTCGCGTGACAGACACAGTGATGATGCTGGTATGTGTTTGCAGTACACAAGCCACTGTTCAGAATTCAGAAGCGCCAGATTGTCATAGCAAAGTCAGAATGACCTCCTCTCCTAGGTTCACGAAACGGTCGTCCATAAAATGCATTGCTGTTCTGTTGTAAGTAATCTTAAAGATTCCTAAATGCATCTACTTTCAGAAGGCCAAATAAAGTGCTTTTGCTTTCTCCTAGAAACACACAGCGTCTCTCTGACATGCTGCTTCAACACTAACTGCGGTTACTGAAACCACGCCTTCTTTCTTTGCGTGCACATTTGGGCGGCATTACGCAAATATTTCCACATAGTGAGGTAGATATGTGGGGGCGTGTTGGAACGAGCCGTTTTAGGGGGGCGTGGCAGAGTCTTAACTTTGATAAAGAATATCTCTTTGGTTTTGAGACTTTAGTCTTTGCAACTTCAGGGATCATATCTATGCACAATCAGCTTGTTACACTTCAAAGAGAAAGGAAAACTTGAAATCGCATCATATGCAGAATTTTCATTTTTGAGTGAACTATTCCTTGAAGTCAGTGGTTTGACACCTTTTTGACTCCAAGTGCCTCTGTTGTCCACAACAATATTCAAAGGCCCATGACTTTTCACTCATAATTTGTACCTGATAACTAGAAAAATGTATATGATTTTTTTTTTTTTATTTGTAAATAGATCAAAGATTGAGTCCATTTTAAAAAGAAAATAGTTTTTCTGTATTTTTAGTGCAATGCGTTACTTTTATTTTTTCAGCAATAGTTAGTAAAATTGACTTGCAATTTCTGAGTGAAATTAGTTTTTACACCATTTTTTTAGTTCATGCAATTCGATTATTATTATTATTATTTTTTACACATGACATTTCCAGGTCTAGAAATCATCGCACGTTTCACATTAGACTACCTCAATGTTTTTCCTAGACATGAGAGCACTTATACTTCAAAGAAAAGAAACAAATATTTTTGAAAGCATGAATTAAAGCAAGAAATATTTAGCTTTTGGGCTTTAAATCATTTTAAGTCATCCCGAGGTCCCCTTTGGAAGTTGGCTGAGGCCCCGTCCTGGTTGAGAATCAATGTTTTAAGTTCTATTCTCTGTGACACTTGATAACTAAAATAAACATCTGCTAACAATACTTAGCTTGTTTATTTATTGTAAACGAAACAGACGCCCTGAAAAAAAGTGACTGTTGATGGCTATTATGATTAATAATAATAATGACTAATAAATGACTGTACTCTGATCTCAGATAACAAGATAAAAGCTTTAGTATCGACGACTCCATTTCATTTTTCTGTAGCTTATTAATCCATCACACACGCAAGACTAATTACAATTACTGTGATAATTAATGTTATTGTAACAGATGACCGTATATATCCGTCAATCATGTAAATGTATCACAGCGACGCCCCCCTTCACGGATTCATCAGAACATTATCACTGCATTCGGCTTCATGTGTGCTGCTGTTGCATTAGAACAGAAGGGACCAAATTCCTCACATTGATTCAGCACAGGATCCACCAACGTCTGGAACACAATTATACAACAAACCAGCGACACTGAGCTATGCGGATCCGCGTCCTTAGAAAGCCCTAATTCATTCATTCATTCATTCATTCATTCATTCATTCATTCATTCATTCATTCATTCATTCATTCATTCATTCATTCATTCATTCATTCATTCATTCATTCATTCATTCATTCATTCATTCATTCATTCATTCATTCATTCATTCATTCATTCATTCATTCATTCATTCATTCATTCATTCA
>NW_015507000.1:13996-26625 GCF_001515645.1 Sinocyclocheilus grahami
GAAATTGCTCCTCAAAATAACACATTGTCAATATTTTTTGAGACCCCCCCCCAAAATTTCACAAATCCCGTTTTCAGGGGAGCCCATGTCTTATTAAGGGGAGCCTAGCTCCCCCGTAGTTCGCACCCTGCTATAGGCTTTATAGGGTTAATGTCCGAAAACATTGAAAATCTGAGATTTATAAAAATATGTTTTAAAGTAATAGCTCACTCAAAAATGAAAAATCGCTTAAAATGTACTCAACCTCAGGCCATGCGAGATGTAGATGAGTTAGTTTCTTCATCAGAACAGATTTGGAGAAATGTAGCAGTACATCACTTGCTCACCAATGGATGCTCTGCAGTGAATGGGTGCCGTCAGAATGAGAGCTGATAAAAACATCACAATAATCCACACCACTCCTGTACATCAAAAACATCTTGTGAAGTGAGTAGCTGTGTGTTTGTAAGAAACAAATCCATCATTGAGGTGTTTTAACTTTAAACCATCACTTCTGGTCAAAATGCCAGTCCATAATAACACTTCCTCCAGTGAAGAGATCCATTGGTGAGCAAGTGATGTAATACTACATTTCTCCAAATCTGTTCCCATGAAGAACCAACTCATCTTGGATGGCCGAGGGTGAGTACATTTCCAGCGAATTTTCATTTTGGGTGAACTATTCCTTTACGAAATCTAAAACAGTAAAAGCATTATGTTTCAACATGAATAAAATTAAGCAAAATTGTGACATCGAGCATGTGAACTCCTTTGTACAAGAGGTCAGATTTTCTGCTTGCATTCAGTCAAAATGTGTTTTTCTGACACTGCATGTGCTTGTTGCTCCAGTTCTCTAATTCACAAAACAGTTTATGTATATGTATAATAATAATAGTGCTGTCTAACGATTAATCGCGATTAATCGCGTACAAAATAAAAGTGTTTGTTTGCATAATATATGTGTGTGTTCTGTGTATATTTAATATGCCTATATAAATACACACAGATACAGTATATATTTTACAAATATTTACATGTATTTATATTCATAGAAGTTATATTATAAATACATGTATTTAATATATAAACATAACATATTTTCCTAACATATATATATATATACATAATAAATGTACACAGCACACATACATATAATATGTAAACAAACACTTTTATTTTGGATGCGATTAATCACGATTAATTATTTGACAGCACTAAATAATAATAATACGGGCACATGTAAAAAATGCTTTTTGTGTTTTGTATCATATATTCATTCGTCCTGCTTTTATTAACAGTTTTTTTTTTATAGCAAAGTTGATTATTTAGAGGCCTTGGAAATTCAAGTATGATACTATAGGCCAGTGTTCGAACTATACCGTGGACTTTGGGGGAGCCCACTTTCTTTTCTTTTTTTTAATAACGGGGGGGTGGTTCGTGCACTTGCGCGTGCCTCAAAAGAGGGCTTACAATGACTTACAAAGATACATAACAGCTACAAGTGTATGCAAGCACTATATAGGATAAATCACTATACAGGATTTACCCTATTATACTTTATTGACATGAATTGATAGGTGAAACCACAAACAGCCACCCACAAATAGTCTAGAAACAAAGCATCAGGCTGTCTTTGAGTTCACATGAAAACTTTTTAATTACTCGTCGTCAGGCTACAGAAGAATACCATAACTCCTCCGTTCAGTCAGGCCTAAGTAGACATCGAGAGTCACGCAGACCTGTAACAACCCGGCCACAACACATAATTGCGTATAACATGTCTTACCTTAACACAGAATCGACCACAGAGTTCAGCGTGTATGTTATTTCTACGAATCTTTGAGTTAACATGTACTAAACATGAGTGGAGTTATCTTTATTGAAGTGAATTAGGTTTAAATCGCCGTCATGCATGAATGAATGTTATTTTTGCAATTTTACACATAATAATCCACGATGACCACATTACACAAAACTGAAATTGCTCCTCAAAATAACACATTGTCAATATTTTTTGAGACCCCCCCCCAAAATTTCACAAATCCCGTTTTCAGGGGAGCCCATGTCTTATTAAGGGGAGCCTAGCTCCCCCGTAGTTCGCACCCTGCTATAGGCTTTATAGGGTTAATGTCCGAAAACATTGAAAATCTGAGATTTATAAAAATATGTTTTAAAGTAATAGCTCACTCAACACTCTGTGTAATGTCAGAGAGGTCAAACCAGGGCTAAATCACATCTACTGTAGTCTTTGGAAGTTGCTTAGGTGTAAAAGATCAGGGCCAGTTATCTGAAAATTCAATCCCCTGAAGGGGCAATTCATGGGGAATTACTCGGATCCCCAGCCACTGTTGTGCAAGAGACATAATCCCATGTAGCTCCTGGAGGACCTCCCTTGTATCAAATGCCGAGTAAATTGCTTTTACAAAGTCACCATGACACGTTCTCTGTAGTAATTTTAACCTGTGATGTGCTGAAATGTCGCTTTGCTGTTAGTGACCAACTTAAACCTTAAAAGAAAATCATTTTGTGCTGGTAAGTATGCATATATACAGGTGCATCTCAATAAATTAGAATGTCATGGAAAAGTTCATTTATTTCAGTAATTCAACTCAAATTGTGAAACTCGTGTATTAAATAAATTCAATGCACACAGACTGAAGTAGTTTAAGTCTTTGGTTCTTTTAATTGTGATGATTTTGGCTCACATTTCACAAAAACCCACCAATTCACTATCTCAACAAATTAGAATACTTCTAATCACGATTAATCCCACCTACCATATAAAGTTTTTAAATATCATTTTTTATTTCAATAATTTCACATCTTCAAATTAATGTAGAGACTACATTTGAACATTTATTAGACTTTAAAAATGAACTTCTAATTTAAGTGAGCTTAAAACAATCTTCACATAAGCCTATTATAATAAATGACATATTTAGCAACGTGCCCTTCAGCAAGTAGAAAATTAAATATACAGAAATTGAATAAAGTTCTTAAACACTAAATTCTAAATTAAAATTAGATTAATCCTTAATGCTAAAAACGTTATTGATTCCCTCTTTTTTCATCTATTTTTTGATTAACAGACATTATCGCAGCAGGTGGGTTATTACTAGATTTTTTGACTCATGTGACCTCATCACAGTAAGTGTGTTGGATGTCAACAGGTTCCATGACTTCTGAACTTCATCTTCTTTTGTGACGCTATCATTAAACGTAACATTGAAAATACTCACAGAATGTCCGTATTGTGCCTGTCATGAATGATGGTGAAGCCCTCTGGCATGTGCTTCAGGGAGGTCTGGTGCTGATAGACTGGTCCTCTCAAAAGGCCTCATGGGATTGTATTGCATAAATGTTTAATGGGGTATTGAGGCACTTTGTGATCAACATGGACCTCATGGGGGTGCAAGACCGGCAGTTTAATCCACAAAAGCACTCAGCCACTCAGCACTCGGGCCGAGCGTTTTAATTCGCTTTCCTACCTGCCTGTCAATGTATGTATCTGCATACCTCTGCGCACCCGGTTCGCGCAGACAGGATACGTCATCAGCACGTTCACGCACGCTGTGCAGACAGAGCGAGAATGGCAGACAAACATCAACAACCCGATCTTCCTTCCTGGTGTTGTAGTACTTTTAAAGTTTTCTCACCGGTGAATGACACATGATATAGCCCAGCGGTTCCCAATTCCAGTCCTCGCACCCCCCCGCTCTGCATATTTTGCATGTCTCGCTTAGTTAACGCACCCGATTCAGATAACCAGCTCGTTAGAAGTGAGCTATGTGCATGAACTGTGTTACGATCAATATGATCCCTACATAGTGTTCATTGCTCCCTACTTCCTGAGCAGGGGAAATCCGTTGAAGCTTACTTCACTTCGAAACATTGTTCCCAATTCACTGGAATTGGGAACCGCTGATGTAGCCTAGTAATGTTGTCTCTGTGAGCTGTAATGTTGTCTCTTTTTATTCTGGTCTGTGAGCGTATGCGCTCAGGGGGGCGTGGCTTTGGACGCCGATTGCAGGGAGGGTGGGATGTACGCTTTCAGTGCTATCAGGCTAACGTTAGCATTTTCCAAGATCTCCTACTGCACCTTTAAGTGTGTGAATGAGTTGTCTTTCAAGTGTGTTCAGCAGCAAGCGTCTCTAATAGCGAAACTGTAAGTTTATCAGCTTCAAGAACAGCGTGTTATTACCTCACTAGTGGTTCGCAAAACCTGTCGGCGAGTGAAAAATCGTGCAGTGTGAACTCGGCATAATTGCACGCCTTAGAACGTTCGTCAGCCAATCAGATTCAAGCATTCAACAGCCCCGTTGTATAATAATTTTTTAGTATTTATTTTAAAATATTGCAATTATATTAAAATATTGCATTTACATTGTAATTATATTACAATATTTGTAATTATTTTAAAATATAGCTATGACATTGTAGCAGTAATATCTATTAGGGCCTTCAAATGTCATCTTTGAGAAAGAAGGCCTTGGCGTCAAAAAGTTTGTGAGTCCCTGTTCTATTGGACATTTTGGCAAAACCATTAAATGATTTCCGCAGTACATCAAATTTTGTTGTGTTGAAGAGATGAATGAACATATTTCCATGTCGCTCTTGTGTTCTGTCCTCAACCATGAGTATAAACCAGATTTGTTTGTTATGATATCAAGCTGCATTTGAATTATGAGTGACTATTGTTTTTCTTACATGAAAACCAGTGTTATGATATTTCCTCCAGTGTCTTGATTACTCTGGACTAACTTGAATCTTGGCTGCCGAGTTTACAAAACAAACATATATGTGCATTACCAGATTTGATGCAGTGTCTGCTACTCTGTCTTTTTTTCCCCCCAGAATCACCAGGGCTTACCGCGTCCACAGCGACTTCCACGCACGATATCGGGCCGTATCACGCACATATGTGTTCCGCTTTGCTTCGGGTCTCAGACATCACACAGAAATGCCAGTAACGGAGAGGGATCTGTGCTGGGCATTACGAGACACGTGAGTGCCACCCCCTCTCTTCTACACGTGCTCTACAACCGCATCACTACGCACATGTCACAGAAGCTAAATCCTCTCGGAGAGCAATAGGAACAAACACATACTCTGATTCACAGTGGAAAAAGCCGCACATGAATTACAAACAAGACCCGTCATAAGGGCAAGCTAATGATTTCCGGTTATCTAGGCCAACACTGAAACCAAAGATGAGGAAAGTATGCATTGTTACGGCAGCGTGTGCCTCAGATGTCTTTTTGAAGCCCTCGATAGAGGAACACCGGAGCGAGAGGCTCATCTCCAAGGGTGACGCGTGAACATTAATGCTATTTTTTCCCACTCTCTTCATTTTTAGCGAGAAATTAGGCCAAGATAAGCTTCAGGCTCGTAGTGACGCAGAACAACACCCACAGCCGTCTTACGTCTGCTTCATGCACACACATAGTCCAGCTGCTTTTCCATCTCATAAGAACGGCCGTTCCACACACACAAACTGGATTAAGTCCTTTAAAAGGGAAGTTTGTAGAGGCTCATCTGAACGTTCCTTGACCTGTATGGCTTTGTCTTTATTCATGTCTTCTAACTGAGATTTTTTTTACCCCTGTCAGCTAGTGCTGGTGATATATTGAATGTTAATAAATATTTAAGCTGAATCTGCTGGAAATACAAAAATTAAGCAACGTTGTGAATTGTCAAGTTGAATATTTATATGTTTTTTGCTTACTAGCCACGATGTTTCCTAAAGACTGTGCCTGTGAAGTTTGCATCATTGATTGTTACTTTGCCGTGAAGCTGCATTGAAACGATCTCTGTCGTATAAAGCACTATAAAAATAAAATTACTTAAAAGGGTCATATGATGCGATTTCAAGTTTTCCTTTCTCTTTGGAGTGTTACAAGCTGATTGTGCATAGATAAGATCCCTGAAGTTGCAAAGACTAAAGTCTCAAAACCAAAGAGATATTCTTTATCAAAGTTAAGACTCTGCCACGCCCCCCTAAAACGGCTCGTTCTAACACACCCCCACATATCTATGTCACTATGTGGAAATATTAGCATAATGCGCCCAAATGTGCACGCAAAGAAAGAAGGCGTGGTTTCAGTAATCGCAGTTAGTGTTGAAGCAGCATGTCAGGGAGACGCTGTGTGTTTCTAGGCGAAAGCAAAAGCACTTTATTTGGCCTTCCGAAAGTAGATGCATTTAGGAATCTTTAAGATTACTTACAACAGAACAGCAATGCATTTTATGGACGACCGTTTCGTGAACCTAGGAGAGGAGGTCATTCTGACTTTGCTATGACAATCTGGCGCTTCTGAATCAGCTACTGTAAGTATGTTTTGTTATTATTTTAAGTATTTGCTATTGACTGTTCAAATGCAGAGTTTTGAGAGAGAGAGAGCGAGAGAGAGAGAGAGAGAGAGAGAGAGAGAGAGAGAGAGTAGAAATATAGTATCAACCGAGATTTCTAATATACTTGAAATTGCATTTCAAAAAATGAAAAAATAAATAAATAAAGTTAAATTCTTTAAAGGGGTCAAATGATGCGATTTCAAGTTTTCCTTTCTCTTTGGAGTGTTACAAGCGGATTGTGCATAGATAACACCAAATAATGATCTTTAAAAAAGCATCATATGACCCCTTTAAGTATTTTAAATATGTATTTAACATTTTTGAATCTATGTGGCTATAATGGAAGGAAAAGCAACTTTATAAGCCATTTCAGTGCAAAAATACAAATATCAAGATATAAATGAAATTTCAGCTGTATACACAACTGTTCAAAAAATTTGAGATTTGATGTGACATGTGGCCAAGTATGGTGACCCATACTCGGAATTAGTGCTCTGCATTTAACCATCCAAAGTGCACACACACACAGCAGTGAACACACACACCGTGAACACACACCCGGAGCAGTGGGCAGCCATTTATGCTGCGGCGCCTGGGGAGCAGTTGGGGGTTCGGTGCCTTGCTCAAGGGCACCTCAGTCATGGTATTGAAGGTGGGAGAGAGCGCTGTACATTCACTCCCCCCACCTACAATCCCTGCCAGTACGAGACTCGAACCCGCAACCTTTGGGTTACGAGTCTGACTCTCTTACCATTAGGCCACAACTCCCCCGATTTGAGAAGAAATTAATGCTTTTATTAAGCATTGATCAAACAGATCAACGTTGAAAATCAAGACATTTAAAATTTTGCAAAAGATTTCTATTTTAAATAATGCTGTTCTTTTGAAATTTCTATTAATCACAGTTTCCACAGAAATATTAAGCAGCACAACTGTTTTCAACATTGATAATAATGTTTGATATTTGATTGATTTCTGAAGGATCATGTGACACTGATGACTGCGGTAATGATGCTGAAAATTCAGCTTTGCATTTAAACGTATCAAAATAGAAAACAGTTATTTTAAAATGTAATAATATTTCACATTACTACGGTTTTTACTATATTTTTGACCAAATAAATGCAGCTTTGGTGAGCATCAGAGACTTCTTTCAAAAACATCATGCCAAATCCTTTAGCAGATAGTGAATGTATCTATATCGCCCTGCCCTGAGAAACTTATTTCCTGAAGTAATAACATGCAGTAATAAAGTACCGTTGATTGCGGTTCCTGCACAGTCTCTGTGCTCAGTGTATATGCAGAGTTTGATTACTCTCCATTACTTCATTCTCCCCACAGGAGGCTAAATATCGCTGCAATGCAAGAGGCTGCCGCACTTCTGTTAGGAACCCATGACTTCAGCACCTTCCGTGCCTTGAGCTCAGAGACGCCCTTTAAGAACCCAGTGAAGACCCTAGAGAAGGCCCAGCTGGAATCTGGGGTCTCGTTCAGTCAGAGACACTTTCACAGGTAGGATAAAAAGCTGCAAAGCCAGAGATTGGAGGAAGCAGCGTTTGGTTGGTGCTGTGATGAGACCAACCATATTGATTGTCAGTGGATTCATCACAATAGACCTTAGGTGCATGTGGGTGAAAATGAGGCTGTGAGAGATAGACTTATAGACTGTATAAAGGTCCTAGATCACATTTTCACAACTCACAAAACTCAGTTTTTTCTGGAAAGATGTATCATAAGATTTGAAGCCCAAAGTATGCTTTGTTTTTCACCAGGGAGGGTCCACGTATAGTGCGCGTGACGCATATTTTGTCACCAGAATAGTATGTGCACCACCCGATTTTTGTAACTGCACGTACTTTGTACGCACATTCCTCACAGCCTCGTTTTCATTCTGTCAAAAATTAAATATGGGGCTAAATAAAGGAATCTGCCCCCCCCCCAAAATAAAACACAGCGGTTGATTACTCATTTTCATGCAATTCCAAACCCAAGACTTGGTTCTGTGGAACACAAAAGGAGAAATTTAGCAGAATGTTCATGCTTCTGTTTTCTGTACAGTGATGGTGAATGAGCTCCAAAAACCTCAAAAAGCACCATAAAACAGCAAGATGTTCATTATATATAAAGTCTACTTGGTTGAAAGTGATAACCAAAAATGAGAATTCAGTCATCATTTTCTCACCCTCAAGTTGTTCCAAACCTGTGTGAGTTTCTTTCTTCTGTGAAACACTAGAAGATATTTTGAAGAATGCGTGTAACCAAACAGTTTCTGGTCCCCATTGACTTACATAGTATGGAAACAAATACTATGGAAGTCAATGGGGACCAGCAACTGTTTGGTTACCAACATTCTGGAGAATATCTTTTGTGTACAGCAGAAAGAAACAATAACGAGTTAATGAGGACAGAATTTTCATTTCTGGTTGAACTATCCCTTGAATTTTAAGTCATTATTCAGTGAAAATCTAACCCTTTGTGATATCTATTTTACTCAGCATTTACTCAGTTCACCAAAATATATGTTATCAGTTGACAAGGCTGTCAGTAGATGTTGGAACTGACTCTTAGGGAAACACTAAACATGGCAAAATGGCCAACGATTAATCGGCCTGGTCGATATATAATGGTCTGTCACGAACCAATAAAGTGCAGTTCATCCCACAATCTGCCAGATTCAATTCTGCCATTTGGTTAATGCAATTGCTTGGCATTTTATTTTAATAGCCAGTTTTCAACAGCATGTGTTGAGGGATTAATTGAGCAAATGTGGAGTCATTCGGCATGGGAGCATATAAATAGCCTCTGACTTCCTAGAAAGTACATTTGTGCATTAATAACCCTAATTATGATTTCATATAGCGAGCCTCATGTTCTTTAACCACTATTATCAGCTACAAGGTAAAGGAATGATTAGGTTGTTTAATATTTGAAATGCAAACACACAGTATGAAAGGCAAAGCTGCTTTATAGCACAGTGGATGTCCAGTCGTTGAGGCTGGTGTTTCATCAGTCGTCTCTTCGGTTAGGCATGTGCGATGAGACTGTTGCTAAGCAACAGATGATGGACTAAAGCGGGATGTTGACAAAAGCAGGTTGCTCGTTCTTGCTGTCCTGCGCTGAGGGACAAACACTGTAGCCTGTCAGATGCAGTGAAGAATGGCTGTTTTTCTACCGTCTGCATCGGTGTTCTGAAGAAAACATTATTTTAGTCACAAATCTATTTTGGGCAAGTCAAAGGGAGGATTCAGTATTTGATGAGTTGAGATATATATATGTACACTATCATTCAAAAAAGTTAAATAA
Source organism: Sinocyclocheilus grahami (assembly GCF_001515645.1). Lineage (NCBI taxonomy): Eukaryota > Metazoa > Chordata > Actinopteri > Cypriniformes > Cyprinidae > Sinocyclocheilus > Sinocyclocheilus grahami. The sequence continues at coordinate 23,630 of NW_015507000.1, forward strand.
ATAAATTATTTTATTCAGCAAGAATGCATCAAACTGACAGTATGCATCACATTTAGAGTACATTTATAATGTTACAAAAGAGTTTCGATAAATGCTGTTCTTTTGAACTTTGTATTAACCAAAGAATCCTGAAATGAATGTATCATTTCACACAAAAAAAATAGGAAGCAGCACAACTGTTTTCAACATTGATAAGAATCTGAAATGTTTCTTGAGCAGCAAATCAGCATCTTAGAATGAAGGATCATGAGACACTGAAGACTGTAATGATGATGGAAATTCAGTTTTGCATCGCAGGAATACGTTTCAATTGAAAATATACTACAATAGAAAGTTGTTGTTTTAAATCGTTATAAGATTTCACAATATTACTGTAGTTTTGGATCAAATAAATGTAGCCTTGGTGAGCATATGAGGCTTCTTCCAAAAAAATATTTAAAAATCTTACTGACATCAAACTTTTGAAAGGTGGTTTACATGCATGTATTTAAAGGAATGTTCTAGTTTATTGCGGTCATAATATACAGTGGGTACGGAAAGTATTCAGACCCCCTTAAATTTTTCACTCTTTGTTATATTGCAGCCATTTGCTAAAATAATTTAAGTTAATTTTTTTTCCTCATTAATGTACACACAGCACCCCATATTGACAGAAAAACACAGAATTGTTGACATTTTTGCAGATTTATTAAAAAAGAAAAACTGAAATATCACATGGTCCTAAGTATTCAGACCCTTTGCTGTGACACTCATATATTTAACTCAGGGGCTGTCCATTTCTTCTGATCAGCCTTGAGATGGTTCTACACCTTAAGTTGAGTCCAGCTGTGTTTGATTATACTGACTGGACTTGATTAGGAAAGCCACACACCTGTCTATACAAGACCTTACAGCTCACAGTGCATGTCAGAGCAAATGAGAATCATGAAGTCAAAGGAACTGCCTGAAGAGCTCAGAGACAGAATTGTGGCAAGGCACAGATCTGGCCAAGGTTACAAAAAAAATTCTGCTGCACTTAAGGTTCCCAAGAGCACAGTGGCCTCCATTCCTTAAATGGAAGACGTTTGGGACCACCAGAACCATTCCTAGAGCTGGCCGTCCGGCCAAACTGAGCTATCGGGGGAGAAGAGCCTTGGTGAGAGAGGTAAAGAAGAACCCAAAGATCACTGTGGCTGAGCTCCAGAGATGCAGTCGGGAGATGGGAGAAAGTTGTAGAAAGTCAACCATCACGGCAGCCCCCCACCCTTTGTGATATCTATTTTACTCAGCATTTACTCAGTTCACCAAAATATATGTTATCAGTTGACAAGGCTGTCAGTAGATGTTGGAACTGACTCTTAGGGAAACACTAAACATGGCAAAATGGCCAACGATTAATCGGCCTGGTCGATATATAATGGTCTGTCACGAACCAATAAAGTGCAGTTCATCCCACAATCTGCCAGATTCAATTCTGCCATTTGGTTAATGCAATTGCTTGGCATTTTATTTTAATAGCCAGTTTTCAACAGCATGTGTTGAGGGATTAATTGAGCAAATGTGGAGTCATTCGGCATGGGAGCATATAAATAGCCTCTGACTTCCTAGAAAGTACATTTGTGCATTAATAACCCTAATTATGATTTCATATAGCGAGCCTCATGTTCTTTAACCACTATTATCAGCTACAAGGTAAAGGAATGATTAGGTTGTTTAATATTTGAAATGCAAACACACAGTATGAAAGGCAAAGCTGCTTTATAGCACAGTGGATGTCCAGTCGTTGAGGCTGGTGTTTCATCAGTCGTCTCTTCGGTTAGGCATGTGCGATGAGACTGTTGCTAAGCAACAGATGATGGACTAAAGCGGGATGTTGACAAAAGCAGGTTGCTCGTTCTTGCTGTCCTGCGCTGAGGGACAAACACTGTAGCCTGTCAGATGCAGTGAAGAATGGCTGTTTTTCTACCGTCTGCATCGGTGTTCTGAAGAAAACATTATTTTAGTCACAAATCTATTTTGGGCAAGTCAAAGGGAGGATTCAGTATTTGATGAGTTGAGATATATATATGTACACTATCATTCAAAAAAGTTAAATAAATAAATTATTTTATTCAGCAAGAATGCATCAAACTGACAGTATGCATCACATTTAGAGTACATTTATAATGTTACAAAAGAGTTTCGATAAATGCTGTTCTTTTGAACTTTGTATTAACCAAAGAATCCTGAAATGAATGTATCATGGTTTTCACACAAAAAAAAATAGGAAGCAGCACAACTGTTTTCAACATTGATAAGAATCTGAAATGTTTCTTGAGCAGCAAATCAGCATCTTAGAATGAAGGATCATGAGACACTGAAGACTGTAATGATGATGGAAATTCAGTTTTGCATCGCAGGAATACGTTTCAATTGAAAATATACTACAATAGAAAGTTGTTGTTTTAAATCGTTATAAGATTTCACAATATTACTGTAGTTTTGGATCAAATAAATGTAGCCTTGGTGAGCATATGAGGCTTCTTCCAAAAAAATATTTAAAAATCTTACTGACATCAAACTTTTGAAAGGTGGTTTACATGCATGTATTTAAAGGAATGTTCTAGTTTATTGCGGTCATAATATACAGTGGGTACGGAAAGTATTCAGACCCCCTTAAATTTTTCACTCTTTGTTATATTGCAGCCATTTGCTAAAATAATTTAAGTTAATTTTTTTTCCTCATTAATGTACACACAGCACCCCATATTGACAGAAAAACACAGAATTGTTGACATTTTTGCAGATTTATTAAAAAAGAAAAACTGAAATATCACATGGTCCTAAGTATTCAGACCCTTTGCTCAGTATTTAGTAGAAGCACCCTTTTGATCTAATACAGCCATGAGTCTTTTTGGGAAAGATGCAACAAGTTTTTCACACCTGGATTTGGGGATCCTCTGCCATTCCTCCCTGCAGATCCTCTCCAGTTCTGTCAGGTTGGATGGAAAACGTTGGTGGACAGCCATTTTTAGGAC
>NW_015507000.1:27063-63828 GCF_001515645.1 Sinocyclocheilus grahami
CCTAAAAATTGCTGTCCACCAACGTTTACCATCCAACCTGCCAGAACTGGAGAGGCTCTGCAAGGAGGAATGGCAGAGGATTCCCAAATCCAGGTGTGAAAAACTTGTTGCCTCTTTCCCAAAAAGACTCATGGCTGTATTAGATCAAAAGGGTGCTTCTACTAAATACTGAGCAAAGGGTCTGAATACTTAGGACCATGTGATATTTCAGTTTTTCTTTTTTAATAAATCTGCAAAAATGTCAACAATTCTGTGTTTTTCTGTCAATATGGGGTGCTGTGTGTACATTAATGAGGAAAAAAATTAACTTAAAGGATTTTAGCAAATGGCTGCAATATAACAAAGAGTGAAAAATTTAAGGGGGTCTGAATACTTTCCGTACCCACTGTATATGTGGAAAAAGTTTTTTTTTTTGGCTCCTAATTTCAGATATCACTTTCTGATATCACTTACAGTAACCTTAGTTAAAAAATAACCCAGAATAATCCTTTAATCACAATTGGTTTTATATATAAAAATAATTCTGCATTCAGAAACAAAAATGATTATCCGTGCCTCCCTCAAAAGCCTTTGGGACATATGTTTAAAATCAACTCACACTGGGATCCCTTCGGCAGGTCATTTTGGGTTTTTCACGTGCGGCTCTCAGCTGGGAGACACACACTCACACACACACTATCTGCTCTGTTTCACACTAATGTCAAGATTAGCAGGGGATCAGTGCATTTATCATCCACACTTACACACACACATACACACACACTCATGTCACTGTTTGTGAAAAAAACTGATCATGGCATTTTGCTGCATAACCCTTTAAGAAATGCAAATCAGAAAAGTGTTTTTTCTACCAAAAGAGAGACTTTAGCTGCTTTTAATGGGACAGTTTCTCAAAAAAGGACAATTCTGTCATCATATGCCTGGTATCATCAGCAGAGTGAACATTCTTTAAAATATCTCCTTTTGTGGTCATATATACACAGTAACACAAAGGAATAGTTCACTTAAAAATGAACATTTGCTGAACATTTACTCACCATCTGACCATGCAAGATGTAGATGAGTTTGTTTCTTCATCAGAACAGATTTGGAGAAATGTAACATTCCATGGATGCTCTGCAGTGAATGGGTGCCGTCAGAATGAGAGTCCAAACAGCTGATAAAAACATTACAATAATCCACATTTTCACTTCACAAGATGTTAATTGATGGACTGGAGTGGTGTGGATTATTGTGATGTTTTTATCAGCTCTCATTCTGACGGCACCCATTCACTGCAGAGCATCCATTGGTGAGCAAGTGATGTACTGCTACATTTCTCCAAATCTGTTCTGATGAAGAAACAAACTCATCTACGTCTTGGATGGCCTGAGGCTATTATTGAGTAAATTATCAGCAAATGTGAATTTTTTTGGGCAAACCATTCATTTGAATTTAAACTATACATGTATTATTATCTACCTGGATTCAAAACTACAAGATAAAATTGTTAATATGCAAACAAGGTTTTAAACTGTAGGAGTAGTTAAATGAATGCCACATTTCATCTGTATTATAATGAATGGAGTGGACTTCACACACAAGAAACATCATGATTATGTCCACGTGTTCATCGTTTACATCTGTGACGTCAGCGCTCATGTCATATGGAGGTGAATTAATTACGAAATGGAAAAGCTTAGATGTCCAGGTGCACCCAATGCATGAGTTAGATATGAAATATTTGTTCAGTCACTTAGTTAATGAGATCAGATATTCCTCTACAATAGGGTGATAGTCATTAAAAGGGATCACATAGCCCCTGCAAGTAGATTGATTGTGTTGATTGGTTATATGGAAAAGACAAGCTGATGAGGTAACCAAAGGGTTTATTGTTCGTGAAACAAGATATGCTTATATAAAGGGTCTGGTTAGTTAGCATTAGCTTAACTGATGATAGGATTAATGAGAATGCCTCCTCAGATTGAACTACTGAGAGTTTTCAGATAAAATATGATTAAAACGCACATGAGATGCTATCTGGACAACATAAAATGCCATTTGCAACCCGTTTTACTTCTGTAATGTGATGTGTTCCGAAGTGAAAAGGAATGTTCAACTAGAAAAATCTTGAGAATAGTGTTTTCTAGGAGTCCTGGAAAATCTGAAAATATTGGGGAATTAAAAAAAATGAGATTCATGAACTCTATATAGCAAATATAATGTTTGAGGTTATTTTCAATTCAAGTCTTTCTTAAGCTATAAATATTTCTCTGTGTCCGAAACATCCAGGGTGCGTTACATGAAAAATATAAAAATAATTTTAGAATATTTTTTTTATTTACAGTCATCACACAACTGGAAAAGTCATGGAAAATTAATGCATTTGTTTATTTGAAGTCTCATATTTTATCATTACATACTATTTCATATACAATTTTTAAAGAGTACAGTAAGCAGTACACTATTTTTCTTTAGTCTGGAAGTGCAGGTATGTATTTTAGACTCACATGTGCTTCCTTTGAGGTTTTTAATTGCGTCGGTGTTGTATGCTTATCTCTCTTCATGTAACACACTCTGGCTGTTTGTTCATTCAAAGCTGTGATTAAATGAGAGCCAGACGATCCCATTTAGCGTCTCTATGAAGTCAGTCCAAACAAATCTCATCGTCAATTAAAAAACAAAAAGCACTATGAAACATTGGACCTCTCTAGCAGTAAATATTGCATGTTATCCAGAGCGCTCAGTGCTCCTGCTGCAGGTCCAGTTGTTTATCTGATGCAGGCAGCTTTAGTTTTAATGGAAGAAATAGTGTGCCAACTAGGCAGAAATAATAATACGCTGAGTGAAGAAGACAACCCGAAAGAGGTCAGGTCTTCAGACTTCACCCATGAATCTGTTGTTCAGTCACTTGCACACATGGAATTTTGGTCATGTTTGGTGGCTTCAATGAAAGTGATTTCAAATTGCTTGATTTTTGTGCATTTTCTTACAGAGATATTCAGTTCTGGGAGCTCACTTTTAAAAGTAGGTCCTTTTTATACAGACAAGTAAGTACTGGCTTTGTTCCCCTATAAATATGATATTTATGTTGCATTGTAGGTAGTCTGCTTCCAAGTGTTAAATGTGTGAATTTCATTGCATGCATTTCATTTCAGTGGATTTGAAAGAATGTCTTTGATGATGAAATATGGCTGATAGCTTATATAGCAATAGTAGTCACATAATCAAAGCTCCATGTTTCCGCTCACAGGTGCGGAGGATGACTGGGGCGCTGGTTGCCGTCGGTCAGGGTAGACTGTCTGTTAGTCAGATTCAGGAGCTGCTAGAAACACCAGATTCACTGGCGTTCCCACAAAACCTGACGGCCCCAGCCCACGGCCTGTTTCTGACCGACGTACAGTACAGAGATACAGGTACGAACCGGCAGTTTGGGTCCAGAATATCACTCTACTCATTATACGTGTATGCACATTTTAGACTACCTGGAAGACCAACCACACACTGCACAGAACAACATATCCCAAAATGCAATGTGCTCGACTTGACCCTCCATGTCAATGAATGTTAACACAATGCAAAAATAAATGCAAAATAATGAGAAGGTAACTAGATTGCACAAATATGCAGAATAGAGGTAATGTGACGAGCGTAGAGTATTACTGCTGTTTGTTGCATAATGCATGCTGCTTCAGGTAATATAGTGTATACAGTGCAATTATATGTAATATGTCCTAACAGCCATTCATTCGAATTATCCATTTCCACCACAATATCCTGCATTTTACAGCGGTATTAAATATGATTTTGTTTTTGCAGATCTTGGAGCTTGTATGCTGGCTGAACAGTAAAATAATCATTTAAATAAATATCTCACAATATCAAATGTAAATATGTTAAAACATTTATTAAAGTGTTTTTTTTTATCCCTTTTTTTCCAACACCTGCCTGTGTCAAAACCATACTTGCATAGGAATATGCAAGTAATATATATCCTTAATTACATATATATATATATTTTTTTAAAATATTACAAAAAGTTAGTCAAAGATACTTTGATTCATAGTTTTATTCTAGCACACATCATTCAGACATCAATATCAGCACAAAAGCAGCAGATCTGAGAGGTTTTATCAGTTTTAAACAGTTTTGTCAAGATTCGCGGCAAGCATTCCTCATCCTGTAACATCCAGAGTCCAGACAGTCACTGATCCGCTCCAAAAACACACACCGAGTCTGTCATTACAGATCACTTTCAGAGTTACATACTTTTTTGTCATCAACATTCAGTTGAGGTGAAATACGGAAATTATTAATCATTTCAAAAGGCTGATTTGTCAGCTGTAAGTGCACGTTTGTTGAAAAAAAAAAGGATTGTTATAAATACATCTTCATTGAGGTGAATATGACTCGAACGACTACGAGCAGCCTTGTGGTGATGTGAAAACGTCATCATTGAATTGTCCTCAAGCATTATGGGTATTTCAGTTACATACTAAAAATTAAAAAAAATGTAGAAATGCTACGATTATGCAGGAATGTGTTTGATAACAGACAAGTCCATTTATTCTCTGATGCGACACCAGATCAAGTGATGGTTTCTAGACAGACCTTTAGTTTAATCATACATTTTCTTTGCAAACCCTCTATTTAATATCATTGCAACTCGACAGCTTGAACCAAACTGAGAGAATGAACAAGGCAACAGGAGATATATTCAAGCAATCTAATCATTCTTTTATCAAGAAAAGTCTTCCCTTCAAAGAAGCGACCGACACACTTTACCCCAACCTCACTACTCGCATACCAATGAATAAAATATACGTCTACTCTAATGCATATGTAATGGAGTCGAGTGCAGTGTCGTTTGAGTTTAGAGTGGTTACATTATCATTTGCTACGGCTACCCTGAAGAATACACTGAGATTGTAGAGGACGCTTTCGCATCTGCCTTTTACATTTTTAAGGCAGCTGCAAACGGGAATGTGGCACAGCCTTCTGCGGTTACAAATTCAGTTGCATTCGAGTACTTGAACCTGATCATTTCCAATTCAATGCAGTCTGTTACTGGGAACACAAATAACACTTCCACTCCGGAGCACTCTTACAACGAATGCAGTGACGCATCTGTTAAATATAACAGTTTCACTCTTTGTACTTAAATACGCACGACAATATTTGGACATGATGAATATACATTTGTGTTATTCCATATTAAATACTGGCGAATCCAATGGAGGCACAAATCTTTGGCTTTTGCATAATTTTATACCAGAAAAAGGACTTTGGAAACTGTTTGCGTTTAATTCAAAGCCAATAAATGCTAGCATCCTTCTGTAGCAATGTCATGAGTTATTGAGTATTAATGTATAACAGCAATCTCATAATATGAAATAAACCCTGCATTTTGACTCCTAGTTAGGAGTGACACGCATCAAATGTAGCTGCACCCAGATTTCATAAACACAAATAAACTTGACTTAAAATGCTCATTTTTCATGAAACGTAGCACTCTGCACACTCGTGATCGAAAATTCAGCTCATTTCACAAATCTCATCAACATTTACGACAACACGAGGATGTTAGAAATCAATATAACGGTCAATGTAATTTTTCCCCCACACTTTATGTGAAGGCAGGCTGTTAAGTGTCAAAGGTTCATGATGAAATTGTTGATATATCGAAAGGCATATTCCTCGTGCCACTATCCCGGACCGCTCCTGTAGCATTCTCGCACACGTGACGTTAAGACTAGACATTCGAAATTTATTAAGTACAAAGAGTGAAATGTGTTTAAAACAAAACCTATAAAAACTCCATCAGAGATAAAACTCCTCCACATGTAAACATCCTCTCTGGCACAGCTCTGCTTCCAGTCCTATTAGAAGAACAAAGACGGCCGCTCAGTTGGCGATTTTCTCGATTTCATCCAAATCATCTGTGTCCAGCTTCTCGATTTTCTTATCTGTAACAGGAAACGGATAATTGAATTAACCCACATTCAGAACCATGAAAACATGGCAATAAATAAAAGTATGGATACGAGTTAAATAATGAAATTGTCCTAGTTTAAAAGTTCTATCAGCAGCAGCTGTGAAATGTTGATCACTGGAAACTGAACACTCGGAGAGAAATAATAAAAATAAATTTGTTAGTTGAAACCATTATATACTAATAAGATGCTTTGTTCAATAAATAAATTACTATATGGTCAAAAAAAATGGATGTAATGTAACATGGGCTCACATTACAGGAGTTTTAAATCCGTTCGTCCCCGATTTACCCCTGCTGAGAATCTGAGAAAAACAAATCTCATCCAGGACCTCGGTCAGTTTCGATGTTCAGCTGGTAATTAAGCGTTTACTGATCAAATCTTAAACCTCCCGATCTGCTTTCAGACACATCAGGGCTGCCCTGATATTTAGGATTTTAGATCAGGATGATTATGATTACATGAGTACTTTCACGAAGGCCAATGTGCGACTCTTAAACAAGCTGCAGTACATGTCCACTGGACAGCCGAGGAGGAGGAAGTGTGGCAGCAACATGAATGCCTGCATCACTTGTAGGGATGTAACGATTCACTCAAATCACGATTCTGATTTCATGATTTGATTTTCTCACGTGTTTTTTTTTTTTTAAACAAAATATAATTAGTCCTTTTATTATTGCTTGAACAAAATGCTGCACATTTCTTTGTGAAACAAAACTAAATTGAAATTTTAAAACAAACCCCAAATCTAATCAAATAAGACAAAAAAAAATCTCTTCATATAAACAAAGGCTTTGCCTTTGGCTTTCCATTAAAAATTAGAAGCGACCACTGCATTTGAATCACAATCTAAACGTAGATGCTACATGAGCAGTTTTTAAATTAAATTAGATTGTATAATTTGACATTTTAAAACAAAAACAGAATGCTGACTTTAGTTCTGTGTAACTATACTACAAAGCATCTGCACGAAACAGAGCAGAAGCTCTGAATGAGATGCAGATTCACTCTCTGACAGCAGGTGGCGCTTCTGGAACAGCAGTAATACAGCGTTTCCTAGGTTACCGCTGTAAACAAAGCAGCGCAGCGCTTATAGACGCTGCTTTAACATGAATTATAGAGACGAGATGAAAAGAAAATCCTCATCTAAACTTTTCTAAAGACGGTAAGTTCCCCCCAGAAACACATTCATATAAACTCCCACCCCCAAATGTATCGCGATTCGTTTAATATCTCAACCGATTTGAATCGTCACATATTTGTATCGATTTTCAACCGGCTCGCGGTGAATCATTACATCCCTAATAACTTGACCTTGAAAGCTTACCAAAACCATACGGACAACGAGAAGAACTAAGGAGACACCGCATCAGTTTTGAACGTACCGTGTGAGAGCTGAAAACTGCTAGTGCACTAGCTAACAAATTAGCAGCTGAGAGATGAAAATTCTGTGAAGAATCTATTGAAACTAGATTTTATAATCAGTTATGATTTAACAAACACTGTAGTCTGAGTCCGGCTTTAGTAAGGAATTCAGAGATGTCAGCCTTGTGCCCTTTCAAAAACTACGGTATTTCATTCCAGTGTCTTGCCTTATGCAAATTATGAATTATTGTAAACATTTTCACAAACATTAGTTTGTATATTTTTGTGTTTCAGAAAATGAGGAACTATAAGGGACTGTTTCCTACTAATAATCAACAGAATGTCTCAGACTCTGCTGATAGAGCTTACTCCAGGACATTGATCAGTTTGTTATGAGAAATAAGAGTTCATATTACTGAAGTGCTCCTGGATGCGGTTGAGGATGTTCATGCTAAATCTGCTGTCCACCATGTTGATCGCCAACCCCCTCTTGCCGAATCGCCCAGTACGCCCGATTCTGTGCAAATACGTCTCGTTGTCAGGGTTTCCATCCCTGTCCACTGGCAGATCAAAGTTGATAACGACTGAAACTTGCTCCACATCAATACCTGATAGAAGAAACGTTTGCAAAAAAAAAAAAAGCCATTAGGCAAAATCTACTCATTCTGAACTGAAGATGAGCTTGAAGGTAAAATGACAGACAGCCGACATACCCCTAGCACAGACATTAGTGGTAACGAGAACTTTCTCCTTGCCGTCACGGAAACGTTCGATGACCGCTGCCCTCTGTTCCACCTGCATCTCTCCACTGAGGAGCGCCACCTGGTGGCCTTCTCTGGACAGCTCTCCTGCCAGCCACCCGGCAGTTTTCCTGGTCTGTGACGGCAAATCACATGGTTATATTTGGAAGGCTCCATGTTTTACCACTTCTTTCAGTGATTTATAAATACGAAATAATGGCTCCATATCAACAAATGGTATTGTTACTTACGTGGCAGAAGATCATGGCCTGTGCGATAGTAATGGCTCCATAGATGTTGCACAAAGCCTGGAATTTCTCCTCCTTGCTGTTGCAGATGACGAAGTACTGCTTGATGGTGTCCAGAGTTTCCTCCTCACGCTTAAGTTTAATGATGTTGGGGTCGGGAACGATCCTCTTTGCAAAGTTCCACACGGTGTCTTCAAATGTGGCCGAGAACAGCAGCATCTGGCAAGTTTTAGGAAGCATCCTGTAAAAAAGCAAGAACAACAGGTTGTAATACTTTAATTCTGCAATTCAAAAAGGCTAATTTCTTCCTAATGCTCTAAACTAATTAAGGACAATATATAAAGCAACATCCTTAATTGATAAAACCTCAACGAAGAAGAAGTGCCGCTGCAGAGTTAGTGCATCAGAGAAAACCAAGAAGAAGAGCTGCTGTGCTGTAGCGTAATTTTCGGCACGTCTAGAACAATTCTTACAAGTATAACATGACGTAGCTGCGCCGCCGGTCTGCCTACACTCATAGAAAATAATGTATTTTAATTTTAAAGACGTGGCGCGACGCTGCGCTTCTCGTCCGGTGCGCGACCGCCTGAAACGCTGTTTTTCTTCACCTCCATGCCCAAACGTCTTTGTTTGGGCTTCGAAAGCGGATGAGGTCAGGAAACAGTGGTTGCAATTTATTTTTTAACTCTGTTCCTGAGCATTATAACCCCAATTTGCTATTGTGTGCTGCGCATTTTACTGAGGACAGCTTCCACAACATGAGGGAATTTTTCGGAAGGCGGACCTTCATCAAAGCCGGAACTAATCGAGCTGTTTGTGCCAGCCTGGAGAGAAAGGTATTTTAATAGTGTAAATTATGAACCACCAAGCATTACTTTATAAAAGAGCATAATAGGACTGCATCCTTTTAAGTATTTTATCCTTAAAAATTTTTAAAAGGGGGGGGGGGGATCCTTCCATATTTGTAGGACCCTATGATTTCCATGATGCACAAAATGTGGATGAAACACAAATTTTGGATGAAAACGTAGGGCTGTCCAATTAACTAGGGGTGTTCACTTCCAGATTATTTGGATAGGAGCTGATGGAATAGACTCCTCGACTTAATTTACTCCATTAAACTTTCAATCAATTTTTACCCCCCGACAAAGGCTTTTTAAAAAATTTTTTTAAGAAGATTAATTAAATTGTTAATGTTTCATGCCTTCATTTGATTACCACCATTTTAGATACATTTGTATTAATTTTTTTTATATAAAATAAAACATTTCAAAGGGCCTTATATTTGACTTACTCCTATGTCCAGAACACAGAAAATGTATATATTTGATCCATTTTGTCATAACCATTTAAAAAATGAATGATGATAATAATGGATGCATGGATGTTCAAAGTGGTCTTAGACTTTTAAAAGGCCACTGCAAACATTTAGCAAACTATGAGAGAAATCCTGTACCTCTGGATACGAATGCTCTGGTCTTGATGGCCCTGTGTGGCGATCATGACATCAGCTTCATCCAGGACGAACACCTTGATCTTCCTGGGCTCGATGAATTTAAGCTTTTGGCACCAATCCAAAACAGTACCAGGAGTGCCAATCACGATCTGTTCCTGTAATTTTGTTCCCCGCTCCACTGGACCAAACACCACATAATAACATGCACAATTACAAGCTACTCCTGTGTAATAAACATGTAGTTATCCTTTGATAGTGCGATAAAACATGCAGTAATATAACAGATAGTGTTACTAGAGGACTGTGCAGAAAATCTTAACTCCTAAAATAAAAGCGCTTACATTTGTTTCCTCTGATGGCATACACCAGTTGGACTTCAGGGTAAAATTTGCCCATCTGCTCGATGACTTTGCCTGTCTGTAGGGCGAGCTCGTATGTGGGGGACACACACAGACACTGGGCACAGAGAGTCAGAGTGACATTAACACCAAAAGAGCTGAATTATTGCCATGCATTTATGCATTACATTCACTGACACTGATGCATGCCATACCTGAGGCCATTTGTTTTCAGGGTCCACGTGACTTAACATGGCCAGCACAAAGGCAGCCGTTTTACCCGTGCCTGACTGAGACTGAGCGATCAGATTCTGTGGACTGGACACGAAAAGATATGTGTTCAAAACTCTGCTCTCATTAATACTAGGGTTGGGTACAGAACTCGATAGTACCGACGCAATTCGGTCGGTACCCTTAAAAGTACCCATTCACGTTAAATCAATCGGTGCCAAATTTCGGTACCTGAGAACGCATCTGGGCGCATGTAGCGTTACAGAGAGAGAAAGAGAGACCCTGTGACGTGTTGTCACCCCTGCAACTCGTTCAGACAACACACAGGGCAAGCCGAAATGTTCTGAAGTGTGGTTATATTTCTAGAGCCATATGGTTTCTGCGAAAATGCGGACGGGATCGTGGAGTCCATTCATAAAAACCTAATTTACTCTATAGCGCGGAATGCCACGGAATTCGTCAGTTTTGGACAAATAAATTCACTTTATTCGAATTTCACTTAATTCGAATATGATATGAACTAGTTTCTGTGAATATTAAAATGCAGAAAGACAGTTTAAATATGAATCCTGCATGTTCCGCTTGCCTCTGTATGTATGAATGGCGGAAACGTGGTTTTGTTTACTACACAAATACTGAAGCACGCGTGATGCTCGCGGTGATTTTCGGCCTCTGCGTCTCACTATATGACGGCATGAACACAAAAACATAATCCTGAGCTGCTGTGAGAGTCATTTCGCGAAAATTTTAGCGTTTCATTTGAGAAAACTAGCATCATCATACTGTATACACACAGAAACTTCATGGAAACCCGTCAAAATAAAAGTACGGTTTAACTTGTAACAGAAATATATTACTCTTGTACATCTTTAAATATTCAATTTTCTATCAAATTTAAAGAAAACAATTCAATTATAAAAAAATATTACAACCAGATTAATCACTGAATTGTAGAAAAAAAATAATACAGTTATTAGCCTATTATAAAATGTTTTAAAGGAATATTCACACAATTTTTCTTCCATGTATTAATGTCAACAGTAAACCTCAGTTTGTTTGCCAAAAAAATAAAAGGGTTTAATTTTCATTTGATTTAAAATAAATGTTTAAAGCCTTCATTTGATTTTCAGAAAAATTAATAAGAATTTCTGGGGGGGGAAAAAAAAGAAAGAAAAAAGTTTGTAGGGCCCTATTTTGTACTTATTTTTTCACTGAAATAAATGTTTTTGTAATTACACAGAGAGTAAAGTACCGAAAAAAGGTACCGTTGGGTACCTGCACCGAAATTCAGGTACCGATACCGGTATCGTACCGGTTAAAATGTAAACGGTACTCAACCCTAATTAGTTTCTCCAATTATACACAATTCAGTGCTTAACAATGTCACAGTTTTTGGGATCCTGCATAACTTGCCATTTGACCACAAAAGAATCATAAAAAAACACAGTACTAAAAGTTTGACTTAGTCTGAAAAAGAAACGCATGAATGAGAAAAGACGCAGAACATGCTTGATGTCAAAAGTTCAATAAGTCATGAACAAGAACCTAATGTGGTGCACACATGACTAACAGACACTGAAGCACACATACAGAAAACCACTTTTGATCTAGCACCAAAAAAAGACCGCATTAAGCTGGATTTAAATGGAGAAGAAAAGGTTAATGAACTTACGGTTCTGCGAGCATCATGGGCAATGCGGTCTCCTGGATTTTGGAGGGTCTGTTGAAACCCAAAGCATACACTCCCTGCAGTAGCTGAGGTTTTCTGGCAAAAAAAAACAAAGTAAACAGAAGAAAATGCATTTGATAAGACATTCCCATGCTAGTCCGAGCGCTGTTAAAGCTGTAATACAATCAGGAGGAGGAAGAACACGGTCAAACTCACAATCGCAGCTCTTCAAACGACTTGACCGAGTACAGCGGAGAACTCGGGTCCCTCTGAAGGACTTCAACTTGATTGGTCGTGTTCACTAGATTACTGCGGATCAGTTTATTCAGCAGTGACTGTGCTGCCTTGTCATCTGCAATTCAGATCCGTGTTAGTCAAGTCTCATGCGGAGAATAAACAGACAGGCAAACTGAAGAAAACAGACTGTGGCTGGGAACGTCACCTTTATCCTCGTCCTCCGTCTTCACGCCATCACCTTCTGTCTTTGCACCTTATCAATAAAAGGAAAGGACGAAAAACACGATATCAGCATCATTCATCATGAGAATCCACAACAGCAATACACAAACATACAAATCTAACTTAGCAGGTCACACAAGTTCTTCTCACCATTTGCTGCAGCGTTCAGCTTGTCATCTTTTTCATTTATTTGCAAGTTGCCTATCTGTCAATCAAAGTGAAAACCATAAAAACACACACACACACACACATATATATATATTCTCCCAACAATCCCACCATTTCAGGAAGTTGAAGAATTTTTTTAAAAACTTTGAAATGTATACTCAATTTGTCAACGTATGCAATGCAAAAAAAAGGGAACTAAAATATCAAAAGATTAATATTACACTAATGTTATATACTGCATTATATAAAACACACTTAGCAAGCGATGTAGCGTTACTGCGACACAACAACTTTAAAGTTGTACGCACACAGACCTAGTAAGACTGTTGCATGACTAAGAGAGTTATTGTGCTTGGTAAAATGTTTGATTGCATTATTCAGCGGTCTAGAACTGCTCTGTTAGAGTTCGGGCTTAAACCCACCGACTCCGCCGCGGCTTCTTGTTCATCGACAGCCTGGGCCCACGAATCTGTTGCCATGTCCTTAATTGTAAATAAAACGTTTGTCCTTAAAAACGGGAGTCGGTTATTTAACAACGGACTGTTAAATCTAACGGCACATTAAAAACTTAATAAAAATAAACGGAAAACGACTCGAATGCAACAAATTCATACAATGGCGAGTGTCGGGCCTCGCTGCTTGTGGGGTGCGACGCTCACACCTCCGGCCGGAAACAGACTCGGCTGTACTTGGTTCCTCTTAAACGGTCCGCACCATGCAGGACGGGAAACGAAAGGTACTTCATGAACAGTTAAAACCCAGTGACAGTGCAACTTCTCCACTCAGTGTTGGGGCTAACGCGTTACAAGTAACGCGAGTTACGTAATCTGATTACTTTTTGTCAAGTAACTAGTAAAGTAACGCATTACTTTTTAATTTACAAGAGAATATCGGAGTTACTTTTTTTTTCTTTTTTTTCAATTTATTGACTGACAGCTCTGCTGTGCCCATGTTGAGAGAAATCAGATGTTACTGTAGTTCTAAAATAAATATGAATATGCATTAATTCATCTCACTCACAAAAACAAAAGCACACAGATTCAGTATTCCTCAAAATGAATAAAAATAATGCAACTCAGAATATGACGCAAACCTGTAATAATTAAATGTTAAACAACACAAATATCCTTTATGTATTTAATCCCATACTATTAACCAATGTCTTTGCTTCTGACCTTCGATGATCCAGTTCAACTGTACTAATAAGCACAAATTACTTTAGACACACATTTGTGTGTCTTTGTTTATTGCTGAAGTGTGTTGAAATGTCTTCTTCTGCATTCTACTGTACGGATGTAAATGTACTTTCCCTTCAGCCTGAGGCGCATTCATTTCACTTTCGGTGTGAAAAGGCTTTTATATATTTGCCAAAAATAGAACTTTTTTATTTTAAAAGCAAACAAGCAAGCCCAGTCCAGATTTAAAAAGTAACGCAAAAGTAACGTAACACATTACTTTCCATAAAAAGTAACTAAGTAACGTAATTAGTTACTTTTTTATGGAGTAACGCAATATTGTAACGCATTACTTTTAAAAGTAACTTTCCCCAACACTGGCTCCACTGAGTGTAATCCTCAGTGTAATATTGTGCAAAATGTATATTCATATTTGTACATTTTAGGGCTACCTGTACAAATTAATGTGTAATAAAAATTCCTGTTTTATATGTATTTTTAAAAAATATATATTTATACGACTTATTTACTTAAAAACAAACATTTTGGATGTCTAGTCTTAGCGTCCCATGGGATATTGGCCTATAGAGCCTTTGTTGTGCAATTATGCACCCTTTTAAATTCAACCAAGAAGTTGTTTTATCTTATATCTTATTGCACTTTTAATCAGCGTTTATTTTGCACTTTTTAAAAAAAAAAAAATTTTGGGACGGGAGAGCTGTCAGTGAATAAATGGGAAAGCAAAGTATCTGGCATTACCTATTTGAAAAAGTTACTCAGATATGTTGTTGTAAATTTAAAAGTAATGTGTTACTTTACTAGTTACTTGTAAAAGTAATCTACGTAATTCACGTTACTTAAATTGTCAAGTCACCTTTATTTATATAGCGCTTTTAACAATACAGATTGTGACAAAGCAACTGAACAGCATTAATTAAGAAAATAGTGTCAATAATGCAAAATGATGATCGTAAACACTCATTTTTCAGTTAAAGACAGTTCATCATTCAATTCAGTGATGTCAACATCCAGCTCAGTTCAGTTTAAATAGTGTCTGTGCAATCATTTGCAATCAAGTCAACGATATCGCTGGAAATGAAGTGTCCCCAACTAAGCAAGCCAGAGGCAACAGCGGCAAGGAGCCAAAACTCCATCGGTGACAGAATGGAGAAAAAACCTTGGGAGAAACCAGGCTCAGTCGGGGGGCCAGTTCTCCTCTGACCAGACGAACCAGCAGTTCAATTCCAGGCTGCAGCAAAGTCACATTGTGCAGAGGACTCATGTGGTTCCTGTGGTCTTGTCCTGGTGGTCGTCTGAGACAAGGTCTTTACAGGGGATCTGTATCTGGGGCTCATCTAGTTGTCCTGGTCTCCGCTGTCTTTCAGGGCTGTGGAGGTCCTTTCTAGGTGCTGATCCACCATCTGGTCTGAAATTGTAATGCGTTGCCCCCAACACTGCTCGACAGTGCATTTATTGGGCAAATATGTAATTTCATAATTGAACACCCTAGACCTACTGGAACAAAACCATACATCCAATATTTTAATATTACATTTTTTATCTCTTTTTTATATTGCTGTACCTGTGAAGATCTATTTTCACACATTCTGTTTTTTTTGCATATATTTATATATATATATATATATATATATTTATATTTATGCATTTAGCAGACGCTCTTATCCAAAGCGACTTACAGTGCATTCAGGCTATACATTTTTTTTTACCAGTATGTATATATCATATATCTGGCATAATATGTATAAGAGCACTCTGTGTATCTACTATTTGTACTTGTATTTTTCATGTTTGTCATGTTCTAAATCTCAGCATGTGTGTCAAAACTGAAGAGGCTTTTTAAATTGTGTTACAGGATGTTCTGCTTCAGATCAGTCGTCCAAATGCTGTAATGCAATGATCAAGTGTAAGTTTTGATATCAGTAGTTCTCTACATTGCCTGTAGATGCTGCCACACACCTCTCTAACGGGTTCACAGACAGGCAAGCTCTCAATGACAGATGAGAAGAATTAGCTAGAATGAGACATTATATATTTAAAATAAGGGGGACATGTCTATTGTTCTGTTCTCTCTGCATTTGGACTTTCATCAACTATAGAATTCAAGCATTGAGGCCCTAATTATGTGTTCAAACAAGAATATAGGCTTTTTTAAATTCTGCTCATTTAGCTACTGCATGCATCTATTGCTTACAGTGTTGTAAATGAATAAAAAGCAAAAATATTTAATATGTCATTCATTCAAATGAATCAAAACCACTGATATAATCATTAATCAGTTAATTAAACCAAAGTTAGCAAGCTATGCCGCATTATTACTGCAGCACAATTTTAACAAAATGTACATGGACTGTTTAGACCTACATTTTTATTATAAGCTCTCTTTTTATTTGTATATTGATTATTGACTATTTCACTGTTTCACTATCAAGATTGTGACAGCTTTTAATTGTGGTCTGGCTCTCTTGTTAGTTTCAATGAGTAATTGATTCTGGACTGATGGTCACAATCTTTGAGCTAGTATTTTCATCTTCTCTTCCTAGTGAGCTGAAGTGCTCAACCATTTTCCACTATGATGTGCACATTAAAACAACCTAAAGCAACATGAGATAACTTGAAATATTTTATATTGGTTTATAATTTTATCATCAATTATACTATTATTTATATTATATAATGTGTAATAATATGATTATATTATGAATAATATTTTAATATTATATTAGAATTGTATTTTTCTGTCTGTTTTTATTTAATTGAATTGAATTTGATTTATTATTTCCTGATCTAGATGTGTGAAACAACATTCAGCGGTCAGATATTTCCTAATATTCGCCATCCTTCAAAGCGTGAATGCTGTAGTTCCACATTTCCATCCACGTGTATGCACTCAATTATAAGGCAGATATTTATTTACATAAAAAAACCTTGACGCACAACAAACCACGTATGTGAGTTTGCATCAAGAGATTATGTGACTGGACAATCGTTTTAGAAAATTGGGATGTTTGGAAGAACCGTGAGGTCTGCAGATTTTAAAACATCATTTCTGGAAAAGAATTGACTTCGTAAACATCACTGAAATGTGGAGAGATGGTTTAGTAAATATAATCATTTATAGTCATTATCTAGGGAAAAAATGGCAAAGTCCCCTGTTGCAGCAACGGCAGAAACGATGCTTTGCAAATGTTTTATGCAATATTCCAATTTTTAGCATAAGTTAACTTTGCAGCTACAGCTACCTAAATGACCTTTTCGTATTACTTTTACTGTAATATTGCTGCAGTGTTTGTCTTGTTGCTAGGCTGATTTTTTTGTACATTGTATTAGACTATTTTTTCCTTTGTGGAGGTTTTAAGATAAAAGGTACGATTATGAAACAATCTCAACTTAAATATTTAATTTTTACATACTAGATACTATATCACGTGCTAGATATTTTATTATTATAAGTTTTATACGTAATAACACTTGGATACCATAAACTGCTAACACATACACATCCTAATGATCCTTTAGGCATCTATAGCCTAAACCTAAACGTTTGACATTTCGGTCTCAAGAGGTCTAAAGGATGTGCTACAGATGATAAAATTGCTTCAATAGCATTCTTATGCAGACATGTACTGGTTTTGCCTGTAAAAGTGAGGCAAACAACATGTACAGAGCTCTGACTGGAATAACCGGAGCATTTCGTATCCAGACGTAAGTGCTTTATTGTGATTGTAGACAGGCAATCATTCTCCAATAACGTGTTTCCAGCACTGCCTTATTACGTTCTTAATAATACATTAGTTTATTTATAATGCTGACACTCAGTAACCAGTGTTAACGCATTACAAGTAACGTGAGTTATGTAATCAGATTACTTTTTTCAAGTAACTAGTAAAGCAACGCATTACTTTTTAATTTACAAGGGAATATCGGAGTTACTTTTTGAAATAAGTAACGCAAGTTACCAGTTCAACCATAATAATAAGCAAAAATGACTCTAGACAAACATTTGTGTCTTTTTTATTGCTGAAGTGTGTTGAATTTTCTTCTTCTGCATTCTACTGTACGGACGTAAATTGACTTTCTCTTCAGCCTGAGGCGCATTCATTTCACGTCTGGTGTGAAAAGGCTTTTATATATTTGCCAAAAATATAACTTTTTTATTTTAAAAACAAACAAGCAAGCCCTGTCCAGATTTAAAAAGTAACGCAAAAGTAACGTAACGCATTACTTTCCATAAAAAGTAACTAAGTAACCTAATTAGTTACTTTTTTGTGGAGTAACGCGATATTGTAACGCATTACTTTTAAAAGTAACTTTCCCCAACACTGTCAGTAACTATTTGGTACTCTTTCACCTGGACAAAAAAAAAAAAGTATGACTGGATTTTTAGAATGTTGATTTATCTAATCTACAATATATACACGAATCTGAATGCTTCCTATTTGAAGGACTCTTAATATCAAGGGAAGTAAAACAACTTTGCGCTTTGATCCACCCTCCTAAATGAAGTTGTGATGCTTCAGGTGCTTAGTCACTGTCCTAACGGTTTGTTTGTGTACGGGACAAAGTCCTTTAGACATGTGGGTCTAATCCAGCGGCCAATGGTGGATTTCCATCTGGGCCAACATATTTTATTCAAGAGCTTGACTTACACAGTTACCAGCCATGTTGCCCTGGGCTTTTACCCAGTCGCTCCGCGCCACCGAGAGACAAAGAGCCCACTCTGAAAACGATCTCTATGTAATCGCTTGTGAAGTGACCTCTGGTATTGTGTGGCTTTGCTTCTGCAGCGCAGCGTTTGTTAGCGGTGTGCGTTTAGCTGCGGACGGCTGATGCATTTTAAATGCCTTTCCTCAGAACCTCTGAACTAGACACAATAGGGTTACACCATCCTCAGCGGGAAGCCAATCGGAGGAACGCAGTATGATTTTTGATATTTGAATTAGCAGCTGTGGCTCTGTTACATCATATTTGCCATCATAGTTTCACTTCCAGAGATTTCCACAGAGAGCTCGAGGCGATTATTCGCATTCGAAACCAAGTGCGTATTGCAATTGTTCCGAATGTTTTCTTTGAAGCCTCTGCACCAAAAATTCACTCTCTGAAACATTCTTGTACACTTCCACTGACGACTTTGCAGTAGCAAAGAGAGCAAAAACCTGTAATGGTAACCATGGAAACAGTCCAGTCAGCCAACAGTGTATATAGCCTTCTGGTGTACATACTGAGTGAGGCTCTCTGACTCAGACTCCCAGCAAAATCACAAGCAGTCCTCGAAACAAATCCACTGCAACTTGTGACACATCTGACCTTTTCAATCATTTAAATACGACGATATACTGTACGGCATGATTTAAAGATATAACAATGCTTTAAATGCATTTAACTATAGGAAGTATTTTGAAATATTTAAAACAGTATTTATTTAGTTTGATTTAACACACACACACACACACACACACATAAATAGAATTATTATTATTTATATAATGATTGATTTATCATATGTTGATATGATAAATTATATATATATATTTATATATAGATCATTGCCCAATATGATATATTGTATGATTTAATTATTGTTTATTTAACTGTTAGGATTTAATAATATATATTACAGAAAATATTATGAAATGTTTAACATGTACGTACATACATAATTTTTTTTATTACAGGTATCATTTATATAATAATTGAATTATCATCTCAATCACTCCACAATTATATATTGTATGATTTCATTAATAATGAATTATTATGAATTAGAAATGAATTAATATGTTTATTTAATTAATTTTAATATAGATATTATTATTTATATGATTGATTTATCATATCAATCATTGAACAATATGATATATTATATGATTTAATTAGTTAAATGTAAGAATTTAATATATATATACACATTCAAAACAATAATTGTATTATGTAGTATTGCAAAATAATTTATATATTCTATAATATTTATATATATATATATATAATTACACATATAGATAATTGTATGCATATGTATAGATAGATAATTAGATAACATAATAATAGACAGATTTAATGTTCAAAAATTGTTATATATTATTTGATTATGTAAATATATATATATAAATATCATATAACTGTTTATTTATTAACTTATTTATTTATTTATTAAATTATTGTTTTATTAAATTATTTATTCCCTTCATTTTGAAGACTTTGACTAGTGTTTCACATAATGACTTATATACTGACTGATTAGCACTGCTCAGCACTGACAGATAACAAACATGGATGATAAAAAAAAATTGTTTTGTTCCATTAGCATAAAAACACATGAGAAAGTTCAATTCAGCCTCTGAACAATCTACGTCAGCAGCTCAAACATTCCAAATAGTTCTTTTCATACTCGACTAATTGCAGCAACCCGTCCAGAAATTCTCAGAATTGCAGAAACATTCCACAGCTTCCATTTCCAAAGCCACCACAAAATTTCCCTATTCTGATCATGCCTCTGCAGGCATCCATTTTAACATGTGTGAGTCGTATTGTCTTTGATCGGGGCACTCCCATGAAACCCAAGCCCAGAGCCCCCCGCCGAAACCGAAGCAAAATGCAAATTGCAGCAGGAGCCAGATTATTTGCATGTCTCTACCAAACACACACCAGGCTTTGCCACCACACAACGCCGACTTCCTTTGTGCGTTACATAATGCGTTCTGACGTGAGCTAACGTTATTCGGCTGACATCCACATCCACACAGACACACACAGACAGACACAGACACAGACACAGACACAGACACACACACACACACACACACAGAGACACATACGCGCGCACACACACACACACACACATGCAGTCGTACACTAAGTCTTCCCTGGGATTTGTGACATTTTTTAAACGCATGATGTCACAATCTGAACTCATCACTTCACAGCAGAACCTCAGATTGCTTTTCGCTTTTTAGGAAATGTCTCTGTCTCCAAATGGAGCGAGTGTCCTCGTATGCCTCTTTTAGGAGCCTTATAATTTTGGAAAAGTGCTGAATGGATAAAAGGCACTATGGATAACTTGTATAAGACAAGCCTACTATATAGGGCTTAGTGCTGCATTAGTGCCACAGCGAGACAATATAATTCATGGACGCAGCTGAACGATACATCTCAAAAGTTGTAACGTTCCTCCACGTTGTCAGATCCTCTGCTGTGGTTTCCCTAGTGGACACAATGGAAATTTCAGGAGGGTGGAATCTGTTTCCATGGCAGCCCATCCATCCCGCCAGCATTTCTAATAACCGTAACCTCCAGACTGGCAGGAGAAGCTCTTGAAAACTCCCTCGTACAGTCTGCAGATCATATTTGCTGTGATTCCTCGGCGGACTGGAGTTCAAATGGTGCGCTTTGACAACACTCATCCCAAACCATGAATCATTTAAAGCTTGTGGCAGAGCCGGAAATGTCACGTCCCCTGGATTTGAGCATGTGCACAGATTAAACCGGGCTAAACGGAGCATTTAGAGATGTGTCAGGGGGAGGGAAAAAAAAGAGCGGCGTCTCTTTGAATGTTTCTCAAAATCTTTATTATAACAGATATTCTGTAGAAATGTTCTGTGAGATAAATACGTAATATATTCAAGAAGACGTTCTTGAGGTCTTGAGGTTCGTCATGCATAACTAGAATACATCACAAGTAGTATGAAAGAGCCCTGTAAACATGACCACCTAATATTAATAAACCTGTGCATGTGAAGAAAGCACAGAAAGATACGTTTCTTGTCAGGATCAATTTGGCACATCTACAGTTAATATGCTTTACGATAATAAGGTTACTGTCGGTAAACTGACGTTCCAGATCGAAGCGAACATCAGACGAATGAAATGAAACGAAGCAGACCACGAGAATCACAGTTAAGCTACATACAAAACATTTATCGAAAGCAAAAGTCACTTCTCGTCATCGTTCCATATAAAACGGTTGCTCAACCGTCAACACTGCAAAATATGTATCCAAAGATTTAATAAATAGCCTTTTGTTTTTTTTTACACATACATAGTGGAACCTCTTTGGAGGTCCACTCTGGAAGAAAAAGTCGACATTGCTAGTATACACCATTAACACCACCAGTAGGCTACGGGGTTAAGCGGGAAGATACTGGTTTGATGTTAATGGTATTGTTTGCTCAGCTCAGTCTATCGAATTGCTTCATTAGAGCCAAAAACTAAAATAGAGTCCGTCTTTTTAATGAGACTAAACCCTGTCATTGCACATATCTCGGAGTATAGTTTGGAAACCACAGTATTCCTTCAAGCCCCTGGGCCGCTGGTTCAGTCAGCCCCGCTGTAAACCCTGGACAATGGAGTTTGGGAGATCGAGAGGAGAATGTGTGGAGTGCTTGTCTCCAGAGTGCATCTTCACAACGTCTTTGGATATACACATCAGAGAGGTTAAGAGTCTTTGGGTCCGTTCACGCCGACGAGGACTTCTCTGTGCTCTTGTCCAGTGCTTCGCCATCGTTGTCCTCTTCAATGACTGTCAGTGAACAGAGACACTAGGGTTATGATGAGAGACCAACTCACAGATGCTCTATTGCCTCTCGCTACGCACAAGCACAAAGATGGAGATTCCATGTTGCCATGAATTTTAATACATCAGAAATGGCGCAATACATCACTGTGTCCTAATCGCTGTCTATTCGAGAAGCGGAAAATAAGACAGTTTAAGCAGAGGAGACTGATTATACCGCACGTGAAATCATTCGACACGCGCTATTTTCGTGCGTAAAGGCGTAATCGGGAAGCGCAACATGGAATTTCGCATCATCTGCGCCCGTAACAACCGACTAATTTTGTTCGTGCAATGAAGAAAGGCTTTGCCCGTTACCTCTTTTGCTTCTCCCGATCTGCCCGAGCTTTGGTGGTCGTTTATTCTGGTTGCCACCGAAAAAGTTGTTGGTGTCTTGGAGGCGGCAGGTGAAGGAAAGGTGTTCCTCGTCCCCGTCGTTGCCATAATGAGTCATTTTGTCCTCGTTATACGGTAATACATCCGACATGCTGTATGAACTGACAGCGGCTACGTTATCTGCTGTTGAATCGATAGCGCGAGGCCAATTTTGTCGAGCGAATCTTTCGGCTGTTTACCTCTATCGCACGTGTCTCTGCGAGTGGGTGTCGAGGACGCGGGGCGAATGCATGCAATTTCCTGCGTTCAGCTCGAATTACTCCAAATGTCCCAACGTCGGGAATGCTGGAGATGCGAATGGCCGCTCGCGGAGGAATGCGCCTTATTTGCGCTCTCGGCGGCTGGAGCGTCGTATGGAAAACCTGAGAAACAAATGCAAATTGGGAAGCGATGCAAAACAAAGATCCCTGATGGGGAATGAACGTCACTGAGGCGCGGGCTTCCTCTCCAGCTCTTTCATTGCAGCAATCGCCAATATTAATCTTGGGTACATGGGGGGAAATTTTTTTTTTCCCTTGTGTCATTGACAAATAAAGATGTTCGAGATGATAAATCTTTTATTATGTAATTATAGTTGAAAGCACATTTACAATCTATTAAACGTGATATTTGTACTCATGTTGATTTCATACAATTTCAGATAAACGTTTATAACATTTTATACAAAATGTCTGATTTAATGACTCTTGAGTGTGCAAAATCATTATAATGTCTTCAAACACATTTTCCCAAGTCAAACTTAAAAAAAAAAAAAAAGTGTGACACCTTAACCTTGAGACATAATCGCGAGAATCTAAATTTGGCGTCAAAATCTATTCAAATTTTAATAATACTGAAAATCTAATTGTTAAAACAAAAACGTAACATATGCTTAAAAAACAAATAATAATATATACTTATAATATAATATACTTATATACTAATATTTATATATAGGTGCATCTCAATAAATTAGAATGTCGTGGAAAAGTTCATTTATTTCAGTAATTCAACTCCCAAAATAATAATAATAATTATTATTAATAACTAGTTTAGCTTTGTTTTCATTCACTTCATGAAAAAATGTGAACCATAAATTCAGTTAGGGTGAATATACGAATGAAGAAAAGCCATTATAGTATATAAAACACATATAAGGGACCGAATTAATATTTATATACAGATTTAATTTCTTTTTCATAAGAAAATCCTCTTAATTTATTCCAGTCGCTTTCATTTGAGCACTCATAGTTTGCAACAAAGACCCAATGCTTATGTTGAGGCTTATTGTTATAGTGTATCTCAATCCTGAAATCCTGAAGTACTGCACATTTTGGATGTCTCCCTTATGTAATACATTGTTTGCTCATTTGTAGACCATCCAAGACCTGAACTGGGTAGTGAACTTTACAGATAAATTAACTGTGTATGCAACAAATTTCATGACCTGTGATTATATATATCAGATGGTTTCCACTATAGTGAAACAGAGAGTTTATCAGTGTTTTTACACTTTATCTTGCTACCAAAATACCAGTTAAGAAAACAGTTAAAGGGCTAAGGCACATGGCTGTGTAAATTAAATAAGCACTGACTCTATCAGCCAATTACATTTAGTTAGACCTCATGTCTTAGTTGTAGCAAGAGCCAATCTGTTATTTTATTCAGTTATTTTATCCTTATCACATGCTTTTTTCAGTTAAAACCCAACCAAACAGAATAAGATATTAAAACATGGCTGTAATTCACAAGAGAACCCAATATGGGATGTTTTTCCGCTCTGTGTACAGGTTTTCATTTTGTAATAATATCAGAAGCTGGAGTGAAGCTGAACTCATACTGGCACAATCTGGATATATGAGCTGAGGGGGTTTGCTTCTCTGTCCAAGATTTTGAGAGCATAATCTTCTGCACCAGGCACAGTCATAACCTTTCCAGGATTGAGCAGCAGACATTGTCAATCCACTGCAGAAACGAGCGGGATGGAAGCGAGGTGCACTGCTTCCTCCCATCGGTGAATGAGAGGCCATTTTGTTCCATTCTATCTGATCTGAATAGCTGAAATGGGAAACACACACAGAGCCAATTGAGCTTTGTCTCGGTTTGCTAAAAACCAGCCTGTTTCCTTCGAGAGAGGTCATTTGAATGCTTAGGCTTCAGAGAGTTTAATATTGGGAGGAATGATGGAGATGAGCTGAGCGTGCTCGGAAATGATGTGTTGACAGATTACAGCTGGTTCTGAGAGTGTGACTGAATCCAAAGATACAGGATGCGTTTCATCTTCAGTTTTAACCCTCATGTTGTGTTTCCAGCCATTTTCACCCAAAGAGGATCATTTTGTCCTGAAAATACTAGCTAATGTTATCGTATTGGACTAAAATTGACTGACTTTGCTCACACAGCGTACAACAAGTTCTCCAAAATGTGAATAATTTTATACTTTTGGGGGATTTTTTCCCCCATATTAGGGCCTTTCGCACCGCTTTAGTTCCAGAATTAAATGTACAGTACTAAAGTACTGGGACGATTTTGCGCAAACTATTTCCCAGTATCATTTAAAGGGTTGCATTCGCACCGAGAGTGTGCACTAAAAAGTGACGTAAGCCGGTCGACAGTGACGTCATTTGTGCGCGGTATTCAACAACGGAAATAAAGAAGAACAATGTTAACAACAGGAGGATGGAGGATGCTGTGATCGGAGCTGTGTTTTTGTTGTGTTTCACGGGGTTTCACAATAATGGACATGGAAAGTCGACGTATACGTAAAGCGATTGAAAGAACGGAAAGGAGGACTAAGAATCTCCAACGATACTTCAGCGTCCGTCCATCTATCGCTGTTCTCCATACTTGCGAAATAAGTTGACACAATGTTTACAGTATGTTTACACAGCGTTTTAAATCATGGCGGGTGAGGGTGTTTTCGTATGAGTTTGGCCAATCAATGTCTACTTACGTCACGATTAGTACCAGTTGTGCTGGTTAGACCCTGCTCCGGCGGAGTAGGAGCTAATTTGGTTCTAGAAAAAGGCAGTCCGGTACTAAAATCGCGCCCAGTTCCGGCGGTGCGAAAACGCCAAAAAGTGGGTAGTTCCACAATTAGTTCTGGTACTATGAAAAGGTTTCCGCTGTGCGAAAGGCCCTATTGTTACACGGCCATATTTGGTGTGCCCAACAGTGTTGGAAAAGTTACTTTAAAAAGTAATGCATTACAATATTGCGTCACTCCCTAAAAAAGTAACTTATAGCGTTACTTAGGCCTCTTTTCCACTGCATGGTACGGTTCACTTTTGGGGGTTTTCCACTGGGTACAGTACCTGGTACCTGGTACTTTTTTTAGTACCACCTCGGTTGAGGTTCCAAGTGAACCGTACCATTACCAAAACGTGACGTGTAAACTCTGCTGATCACGGATTGGCCGGAGAGAATCGTCACTACACTATGGTCACTGAACTTGCGACTCAAACACAACAGAACTGCTAGATTTAAATCAGCACAGCCAGTGAAGGATCGAACGCAACTGTTTTGAATGAGCGCACCTTTTTTACCAACCAAAAAGTGGGGTTTCGTTGTCTGTTGAGGAAGTATAGACGTTCCTCTCATTGATAGCAGAAGAGCGGATCCAGCGGGAGCTTGAAGGGGCGATGCGGAATGAAAAAGTTTTTCAGGAGTCGCGGCAGTAGAGGCGGCACAACTAACGACATGTGAATAATCCCACCCACTCTAAAGCGGTACTAAACTGCAGTGGAAACCAAGCAGCAACCTTCGGTATTGACTAATACTGCAGTTCATCGACTGGCCGCTAGAGGCTAGCTCCAAAAGGGAGTCAGTCCCATAGACTCCCCATGTTAAAATGCCCAACTTTACAGCAGAAAAAAATGTGTTTACAGCCTGGTACAGAAAGTGGTTTTGGTCTATATAGCTATATAGCTAATTTTGCCCTTCATGACAACTGTGAGGGGGGTGAATTTTTTTATAACTCATCCGTTTAAATTATATTAAGCCTTAAAGTTCTGCATAATTAAGGGAATGGCCACTTGAGTGACAAGTGGATTGCTGCTGCTGTCACCGCCGTCGAGCTAGGTGGGCGTGGTTTCAGCAACCAGCTCCCGCCTCTTTGTCCATTTTCGATTATCGCGCGATGACGCGCTGCCAAGATGGCGACGGCCCGCTCCGCCCACTTTGAGCTTCAAAAACTCTCTTCGGAAATCTACGGGTGACGTCACGGACACTACGACCATGTTTTTATACAGTCTACGGTGGAAACGCAAACCGTGCCGAGCCGAGTCGTAGCATGCAGTGGAAAAGCGCCATTAGTTACTTTTTATGTAAAGTAATGCATTAAGTTACTTTTTCTCATCCGGGATGGACTTACTTGTTTGATTTAAATGTAAAAAAATTCTATTTTTGGTAAATGTAAAAGTCTTTTCACACCAAAATGAATAAAGGCCAAAGTATACTTTGGTTTTTATGCGTACATGAGGGTTCGCACACAGTGTGCGTGATGCAAATTTCGTTACCAAAATAGTACGCGCACTATCCGATTTTTGAAACCGGTTTGAAAAAGTAACTCAGATAGTTTTTTGTAAATGAAAAAGTAATGTGTTACTTTAGTTACTTGAAAAAAGTAATCTGATTACGTAACTTGTGTTACTTGTAATGCGTTACCGACAACACTGCTGGTCAAATATGGCAGGCCTACAAAAAATTGCTTAGAAATCAATCAAGAGTGTGAGGTGAAATTGCTCATTATGCTATATTATCACCAAATACTGGATTCAATCAAGCGTTTTTTAAAAGTCAGGTCAGTTTTGACCAGGAACACTGAATAGAAGCACAGCACAAGGGATAAAAGTTTAGCATTTAGCAATTAGTATTGCTTCTCCCGGTTGACCCTGTCAGAACAAAACTGTGACCCATTTCCACCAGCTGTAAACCTCAATAACCACATAAAGATCTTAAAAAACAAAATATTTTATGGTACAGATAATAAAATGAATCTTGGTAGGTTAATAAGTTATTTACAATAAGTATCACGTCAATCACAAGTTCTGCTTGTCCTGGCACGTAGAATTAGCATTGTTCTTAATATTTACTTATTTTTGTGTGGCATATTCATTCACAATGCCTTTCCCTGTGGGAACATGCTGTTCTGCGATTAATTTCCCATGAAACTCTATTCAGAGATCCATCAGATTACTCCTTTACTGCCAAACATGTTAGCAGCCCTCCTCAAAAATGTCATTATTCCCAAATGACCTGTGTTGTTGGTTGCTTTAACCTTAACGCTTAATGTTACCTATTGTTTTTAATTATGTAAGTAATAAATGATTCTCCAGACACAAAAAAGTTGTTATTATCTAAACTGAGCTTTTGAGATGCTTTCATATGATACATACATAAACTGCTACGAATCATTGTGTGTAGTTCGTGCGGCGATCATCTTACACGTGGTGTCATGTGCAGGCAATGAAACCAAAAGCTCCTGGAACTAATGCCACCTTCAGAGAAGAGTAATTGCAGACACACCCAGTCCTATTAGATGTGCAAACATCCATTGTTGCAAGTACGGTACAACGTCAAATCTTTTTATGGCTTCCCGGTCACATCAACTGAACTAAACAAAGGCAATTTTTCTGCATTTAATATCCTTTTGAGAATGTTAAAGGAGGATATTTTGAGTGAAACCTTTTCGGGTAATTCCCTTGTAAATAAGCAATTTAAAGGGCGACTGTTTATTACTACAACTATATGCACAATATCTAGCTGCTAACTAATATTAAAACATGTAGTGATCAGTCAACATCACTGCCAGATATTTTTGTGCACTTATCATGCATATTAATCACATTATGTAAGAGTTTGTAAGTGTATTGTAGTTGTAAGAGGCTTCACATTAGATTTTGATTCATTTGCTTTCATTTATGGGTGTTTCTTCAACTTTGACACTTTTACACTACCTTTCAAAAGTTTGGGGTCTTTAAGATTTTTGAATGTTTTTAAAAGAAGTCTCTTACGCTTATCAAGGCTGCATTCATTTGATTATTGTGAAATATTATTGCAATTTAAGATGATGTTTTTTATTTGAATATATTTTAAAATGTAATTTATTCCTGTGATGCGCAGCTGAATTTTCAGCATCATTCCTCCAGTCTTCAGTGTCACATGATCTTTCAGAAATCATTCTAATATGATGATTTGCTGCTCAAGAAACATTTCTGATTATTATCAGTGTTGATTAATTTGCGGTTTAATCACTGTCGGTACTTCTTTTGAACAAGTACTTACTTCATGACCATTAAAAAAGTATGTTCTATATAATATAAATGCGTGTGAATGAAATTCGGATTTACTACATTTGTCATGTTGTCAGTGTCATATGATCTACAGTGTCAGTTGCAGTGCTTCACTGCCATTCACAAATCCTCACCCATGGCCTCACGGATATTAAAGTGTCCACTGAATACACACTTCATAACCTCTGCAAAAGTATTAGGTCTTCTGGGTAGTTTTTGCATACTGTTTTATGAATACTGTGAATTCAGACATACTAATCCTTTCACAAACTGAAAATACAGCTTTATAGTAGAGAAGTAGGCATATTCAGACACAGCCAGTCACTTGTTTTATTACTGAATGAATCAGTGATTTTGAACAAATCAGTTGAATGAATGATTCAAAGATTCAAAACTTAGGCTGCATTCAAATTTATTATTGTATTTTTTAACGATCATGAAGTAATTACTCATTCAAAAGAAGTACCTGTTTAGAGAGTATGCATTTGCACTTCTGGAACACAGCTTAGCCAATCAAATTCAAGGACTGGAACTAAATGTTATATAATTGACCAACAGGTTCAGAAAAGTTTAATTATGTATGGGATAATGTATAGCCAGTCGGTAAAATAACTTCCTACCAGACGATCAGAACTTAATGTTTTGAAAATATTTTAATGCATTTATTAATTTTTTTCTATGTTGTTCCTTTATTGTTGGATTAGGTTAGATTGTCATAATTGAAGCCATGAATACCATAATTGACCAGATTCAAGCATCCAATACTTTCGTTTATTTACATAGAATATATCCAAAGTGCTGTTTATTGCTCTGCATTTATCCCATCCAAAGTTCACACACACAGCATTGAACACACACACCCGGAGCAGTGGGCAGCCATTTATGCTGCGGCGCCCAGGGAGCATTTGGGGGTTTGGTGCCTTGCTCAAGGGTTTCACCTCAGTCGTGGTATTGAAGGTGGGAGAGAGCTCTGTACATTCACTCCCCCCACCTACAATCCCTGCCGGTACGAGACTCGAACCCACAACCTTTGGGTTACGAGTCCGACTCGCTAACCATTAGACCACGTAAAAACAACAAGACGAGACTTTCTTATAGTTATACACTCACTTATTTGAAAGTGATATATTCAGTATTAAATATATCACTCGTAAGTGAGTGAGTGACTCTTGAGTGAGTGTATTAACTATAAGAGGCAAAGAACCAGAGTGCCGTACCTTTATGAGCATGATATCTGCATTATTGCTGCTCCTGTTGTACTGAGGGTGCGGGACAAGCGACAGAGGCTTGGAGTACTGCTCTGTCCCCTCATAAGCACCTAAAGTATAGTCTCCAGCCACCACCATCATCTGATCCATCCTTAAAGACAAGTAAAAATACAGTCAAGACTCTCTGAAAAAAACATGAAACGATTGTCTAGCGCCACCATACTAAAGCACTCCAATACAATGCGAATAAATAAAGAGTTGTCCAGATCCTAGTTATAAGCTTGATATCTGATTTCTTGACATCACTTGTTATACACAGTGACTCTTTGTAGAGGACATGAATTGAATGACAGTATTTTTCGCTGTTAGCAGCCTCAGCTGTGCCAAGCAGCAGATAAGCCAGCATTCATTAAGTCCCACACGGTGATGACGGGTCAAGGTTAACGCGCGTCCTGACTGCCTGTCTGCTTTACTCTGGCGTTCGACTCACCCACGGACTTGGCCATCAAGCTTCCTGCCATACTGTGTATCATGTAATTCTCATAAACAGCCTGTTAGGTAGAGAATTTATTTAAAGAAAAGGTGAAAAATCACACACCCAATATTGCAATGGGCGGCTGTAAGCACCCAGTATTTGTGGACCAGAGATCCGCCACAGAAGTGCTGGCCCTTTGAGCTCTGTAACGACACGATGTATTTGATTGAATTTGGCGAGGGGGTATATCCGCCAACAATGCGCCCCTGAACAAAGTCCAGACCTGGAAAACATTATAACAAACATTTAAAACAGCTCAGAACTCAAGCTGACAGTGAAAGGACAATGAAGATTATACTCTAATCTCATTTACATTGAATTCGAATTGACAGCTGACAAAATCAAGCTTGACACCCTGTGCATCCCTGTTAAATAATAGTTACTTTTCATTCCAAGGCAGGATATATGACCTGATTTTCTATAAAGCCTTCTTATTGGTTACAAAGTAGTCTGATAATGAGAGTATGCAACAGTGGTTTATGATATTTGATTGTTTCATTCAAACAGTAATTGATTAGGTGCGTAATTGCATATGCAAATTGGTCACTGACAAATAGGAATGTTCACAATGCTCATAAAGGAAGACAAATATTTTAACAATCTAGTTGTGCCCAGTTTGGATTCATATTGGTTTCATATGGTTTGAAAAACTTTTATATAATTTTCAAAACAGTTTAAAGCGGTCATATGATGCGATTTCAATTTTTCCTTTCTCTTTGGAGTGTTACAAGCTCTTGGTGCATAAAGAAGATCTGTAAAGTTGCAAAGACTAAAGTCTCAAATCCAAAGAGATATTTTTTATAAAAGTTAAGAGTCAGCCACGCCTACCTAAAACGGCTCATTCTAACACACCCCCCCATACCTACCTCACTATGTGGGAAGATTTGCATAACGCCGCCCAAATGTTCACGCAAAGAAAGAAGGCGTAACTTTGATTCTCGCTGTAGTATTGTTGCTGCCATGTTGTGGAGACGCTGTGTGTTTCGTTGTGAAAGCGAAATACTTTGTATGGTCTTCCAAATAAGGACACAACTAGAAATCAGTGGTTAAGGTGTATTTACAACACTGTTCCGGAACAGTTCAAGCCAAATATTCAGATGTGTGCAGCACATTTTATGGAGGACGAGGACTGTTTCCTGGAAGAGTAGCCTACAATGCCGGTGTCTGTTTCTATAAAGTGGAGCAATTCCAACTTTGCAAGGATAGTCTGGTGCTTCTGACTCACAGCCTGTAAGTACGTTTTCATATTTAAAGAATTTACCACTGACGATTAAAACGCAAGTTTTGAGCAGTGTAGAATAGAGCTTGTTGTTTGTCATTTCTCCGATCACAAATGCAGACAGAGTTTTATGTTTACGCGGCGCGATGCAACTCGTAAAAAGACAGTATAAGTCATTATAATTCAACAAACACCAAGAAACGGCACCCATGCAGTGCTGTTTGTTAGCATTCATAGCTTTTGTTGGGATATACATACTGTACAGAATTCCCTCCCCTTTCCTCAAAGCCTGATCAAAAACACGTTATGGTGATATTTTGGTCTAGCAAATCAAAAGAGCTTTTCTTAATAAGCTGCTTAACGAGTGCTATGGTAAGCACGTCGCATGTCCATTACTACCTTGGCTAACAATTACACCTGCTTAGTAATGCCTAGCATCTATAGGGGCTGGACAAAATTATGTGAACACTTGGGAAATAGGCAATGTTTCTTTAATAAGGTGTTTTACCACCATTTCCCTTTAATGCAGCTTCCAACCGGGAGGCCTTTGATAGAGAGTCATACTTTTGAAGAGTCTCCAGTTGAATGTCAGAACATCAGAACACCTGCCAGTTACTTCAGGGATGCTGAAGGAGGTCATCTGCTTTTTACTCTTCTCTCCAAATCTGCCCAGAGTGGATTGACAATATTCAAGTCAAGGGATTGTTCTGGCCAGCGCAGATTTTGAAATGTTTCAACTGTCCAGGTTTCACGACCATAATTTCAGCATTTTAGCATTGGAGTCTGTGATTAAGGTTTGAGCAATTGCAGTTCTTTCACAGATGCTGGCTTTGTGAAGTTCTCTGTGGTCATTTATTTTTGCCTTCAGAGTGAATATTGAGGTTTGCTGTCACTTTGCTGTGTTGTTTGGACACAATCCTTCTCAGTGTTTGATTATCCCTATCATTCACTTTCAGTTTTCAATCACATTTCCTCTTCTCTGATGAAGTCTTGCCTTGCTTTGCGTACACAGCCATAATCGTAAAGACTGTTGTTCTTAAAATACCAAACAATGGAACTGTTAAAGTCCCAGATGCTAAATGGGCTTCCATGATTTGTCTTTTTTTGGCAGTCTGACAAGTCATCCATTTCACACGCGGCTTGTGCTAACCTCAACTTATACTACACTGATATACAACCTTAACCCCTATAATAGCAGGTCTTCACATTATTTTGTCCAACCCCTGTATTTGTCTGGTTGCTTTAGCTGGTTAAGTTTTATCCTGATGTGAAAATTCATCAAAATTCATTCATTCATGATTTCTGTTCCAGTCTACAGGTGTGGTTACATTTACCGTTGTTCTGTAATTTTCCAGTCATTTTAATAGGAATCCATATGTGACCCTGGACCACAAAACCTGTCAAAAGGTGCAATTTTTCGAAATTGAGATGTATACATCATATGAAAGGAGAGGACCATATTTGGTTGAGATACAACTATTTGAAAATCTGGAATCTGAGTGTGCAAAAAATCTAAATATTGAGAAAATCGCCTTTAAAATTGTTCAAATTAAGTTCTCAGCAATGCATATTACTAATAAAAAATTAAGTTTTGATATATTTACAGTAGGAAATTTACAGTGATTAACATGATCTTTACTTAATGTCCTAATGATTTTTGCCATAAAAGAAAAATCAATAATTTTGACCCATACAGTGTATTTTTGGCTATTGCTACAAATATACCCCAGCGACTTAAGACTGCTTTTGTGCTCCAGAGTCACATATGATCTTTGAACTTTGCATGAGGGCGAAATATTTCTCTAAGCAGATTTCGCATCGGGTTCAAGTTGGTCACACATTTTCACCGTTCTGACCAACAGAAAGCTGCTTGGGTTGAAAGTGACTCTGCGAGACAATAGACCTTTTTTTGTCTGCAAACTGCACCTTAAATGTAAAGCATCATCTCGTCTGTTAGCGACTTGCAAACATTTTCTCCATTCGATTTTATTTAGGATGCAGTACCACACATTTGACAAGAGCATTTTGTTTCAGAAATACACACCTTGTTTCTGTAACTGCCTACGTCAAGGGAAAGCGAACCACAATAACATGCTCTGGCTAGGCTCCCTGAACAGATTATGAGTTACATACCATAAAGGCAATGCAGAACCAATAATAAGAATTTCAGATTTTCAAACAATGAGAGGAGAGCAATTGACATCTCATGAGGCACTATGAGAATACAGATTCATTACATCCCAGGTGGGACTTCAGATAAATGGCAAACTCATCCTTCTAGGTGGAGCGCTCCCCTGAGGATAAAGACGTGCATTTATACAGTCAAGGGATCTTGTTCGCAGCTGCTTTGGTTACCACCACCCTATTGCCCTTTCCACCCAATTTCACCGTCACCCGATATCCTATTCTCTGACAAACCATTTTGTCAGATGAGAGAGTCTATAGGTATTTGATTTCCCCGTAGAGAGCAGCACACTGTATGAATCAAAGGCAAGGTCTTAGACATGATAGCATCAAACAAGAGGAGGCGATCTCAGATACGGAGAGCTTTTGGGTCAGCCTAAGTCTTGGCGTGTTATTGTTTTTGTTCCTACGAATAGTTAGTGTACAAACAAGACCATTAAACATAAGGGACAGATGTGGTTACACTATAAAAGCAAAGACAATATTCACAGCTTAGGTAGTGTGGGAGGAATTAAGTGGGATTTAGCTGCTCAGGATTGAGTTTTCGATGCTCAGGGTGAGTTTTTATACTGTCCATTTATGTTTTGGATAGAAAACGTCACACATATTACGTAAATATAACGTCATATTATATTATATTAAAAATGTATTTTATGCATAAGAAGTCTCTTACGCTTTCCAAGGCTGTATTTATTTGATCAAAAATACAGTCAAAACAGTAATATTGTGAAACATTATTATAAACATTATTTAAAATAACTATTTTCTATTTGAATAGATTTTAAAATGTAATGTGTTCCTGCGATGGTGAAGCTGAATTTTCAGCATCATTTCTCCAGTCTTCAGTGTCACATGATCTTCAGAAATCATTGTTATATGCCGATTTGCTGCTCGAGAAAAACACACTGCTTCATATTTTTGTGGAAACCTTACCTTTTTTTAACATTATTTCTCAGGGTTCTGTGATTAATCAAATGTTTAAGAGAAAAGCATGCATTTGAGAAAAAAAACAAAAAACAAAAAAACATATATATTAGTGCTGTCAAACGATTAATCGCGATTAATCGAATCCAGAATAAAAGTTTTGTTTACATAAAATGTGTTTTGTGCATATTATGTATATATAAATACACACACATACAGTATATATTCTGAAAATATTTACATGTATTTACATGTCTATATTTATATTCCTATAATTTATATTATAAATAAATATATTTAATATATAGACATAACATATTTTTCTGAAATATATACATGCATGTGTATTTATATATACATAATAAATATACACAGTACACATACATATATTATGCAAACAAAACCTTTTATTCTGGATGCGATTAATCGCGATTAATCGTATGACAGCACTATATATATATATATAGTTACAATGTAAAAAAAACTTTACTGCCTCTTCTGATCAATTTAATACTTCCTTGCTGAATAAAAGTAGTGTATGCCATACACATAATGTCATATTAACAATTATAGACATTTTGAAATGACAGTGATTGATGACAATGCCTATTCTTTGAATTTGTTTTTCTTTGAAAGAGAGTTTTATTACATTGATTAATTATTAAAACACAGCTAAAGCAGCTAAATCACAGTTGAAACCATCTAAACGAAACCTTTTTGGTTTTAGCTTTGAACTTTTATTCCAGCAGAGTAACCTGTTGTTGGAAACTCGCCCGTGACATTAATTTAGTTTGACCGTGTATTATGTAAAATGTGATGGCTTTTCTTTTACCACAGCTGTTTGTATTTGTTTTTCCTCTGACCTCTAAACGTCCTCCGTGTTTTAGACCCCTCCAACATGAAGAAATGCCTTGAATACGCCTTGCTCCTCATCATCTCTACGCTTCACGGTAAAGCACAGCATTAAAGCCTTTGGTGGGCACACGTTTTATGTTTATCTAGCACATACGAGGCCTCGCTTTATCATTATTCTCTTCATTTACAGGCTCGCTGCAGCAGAGAATCATCGGAGGACAGGAGGTTGAGCCCTATTCCATAAAGTACCAGGCCTCTATCCAGTACAACAACTACCATTACTGCGGAGGAACACTCATACACCGACAGTGGGTGGTTACTGCTGCCCACTGCTGGAGACCGTGAGTGTTTTATTGACAAGGAACTGAACACACTAAGCATGCTACAGTATTTGAGGTAGGCCAAATCCTTACACTGACTGTACTGATGTGGTAATGTTGGGTTCTGCTGTCTACTCTGTTCACAGGAGCTATTTAATCAAAGTGGTTTTGAGTGAACACAACCTCTCCAGTAAAGAGGGTGTTGAGCAGGTGTTCAATGTGTCCAGAGTTCTGGTGTATTACATGTACAGTTACAGGACATTTGATAGTGACATTATGCTCTTGAAAGTAAGTTCATCAAGCATGAAATATATAAATATTGCACACATGTTAATAAGTAGGCCTATATGCTTGTTTATCCTAGTATCCTAGTTAGGAAGCAACAAACATACATGGTAACAGCAAGTATGTTTTATATATATATATATATATATATATATATATATATATATATACACACACACA
>NW_015507000.1:63866-64324 GCF_001515645.1 Sinocyclocheilus grahami
TATACATATTTGTATGTATATATATATATATATATATATACATATGTGTGACCCTGGACCACAAAACCAGTTTTAAATCGCTTGGGAATATTTTTAGCAATTAGGATATTAAGTAAAGATCATGTTAATCATTGTAAATTTCCTACCGTAAATATATCAAAACTTAATTTTTGATTAGTAATATGCATTGCTAAGAACTTCACTTGAACAACTTTAAAGGTGATTTTCTTAGTATTTTGATTTTTTTGCACCCTCAGATTCCAGATTTTCATAGTTGTATCTCGGCCAAATATTGTCCTATCCTAACAAACCATACATCAATGGAAAGCTTATTTATTCAGCTTTCAGATGATGTATACATTTCAATTTCGAAAAATTGCCCCTTATAACTGGTTTTGTGGTCCATGGTCTCTCTCTCTCTCTCACACACACACGCACGCACGCACGCACGCACGCAC